>NC_069501.1:950443452-950675952 GCF_027579735.1 Bombina bombina
ACGCTTTCTGTGGCATTAGCTCCTACTGTATACATATATGAGTCTGTGATTGGCTGATAGCTGCCACATGCTCACAGGGACAGGGTAATGAAAGGAAACTTTAAAAATAAAAGTGTTATTACATTGTCTTTTTGTTAGGCATTTGTTGATTATGCAATTTGACTATATTTAATGGTCCTTGAACTAAAATCTGTTTTCATGTAAACTTAAAGGGATAGTAAACACCAAAAATGTTATTGCTTAAAAAGATAGATAATCCCTTTGTTTACCATTCTCCAGTTTTGCATAACCAGCACTGTTATAGAAATATACTTATTACCTCTGTAATTACCTTGTATCTAAGCTTCTGCAGACTGCCTCTTTATCTCATATCTTTTGACAGACTTGCATTTCAGGCAATTAGTGCCTTCAAGAGCTTAGAAATTAGCATATGATCCTACCTAGGTTTAGCTTTCAACTAAAAATACCAATAAAACAAAGCAAATTTTATAAAAGTTAATTAGAAAGTTGTTTAAAATTACATGCCCTATCTGAATCATGAAAGTTTAATTTGGACTTTACTGTCCCTTTAAATTAATATTGCAGTATTGTTCTTTGCTTCCAGCTAATCATCACTGGTAAATAAAGACAACTACCTCTACTTTACCAGTAGAGTGGGACACACCTTTGTAAAAATATTGCTGTTTATTCACACCATTTAAAAAATATATATTGATTTTTTATATATATATATATATATATATATATATATATATATATATATATATATATATATATATATATATATATATATTATATATATATATATATATATATATATATATATACATATATATACATATATATTGAAATACCCTATGTATATATTGAAATACACCGGTATCCATCATTGAACAAGATACAGGTATATAGAAGAGTATAATATGCTATAATGATGGGATTAATTCTATTTAATTTGCAAATATTTAGATTTAAATCCTTTCTTATATTTTGAAAATGAAGGGAACTCAAACTGAAGCTAGAAAACACCCAAGGTAAGATGCTATTATCATAAATTAACAAGCTTCAGCCATTCAGTTTAAAGGATTAGTAATATATGAACATACAAAAGCTACATAATAAATATAATACACCAGCAGCCTCTATATGTAAGAGCAACATACCATAAGCTCATTAACAGGGTTTAATATATGAATTTACATACATACAAGGCAATGAGATTAACTATAGGGATTATTTTCATTCAAGATACATATAGTCCTAGTATTATATTTCTTATATCATCAATTACATTTCGTAAAGCACAGGAGATGGTCTGGTTTAAAATGAGATTTCTCAGATGTAATTTCCCAAGCAGCCAGAAATCACTAAGCTCATAAAACAGGTACGGAAGATCACTTCAGGTTAGCTAGCAATCAGGCTGCAAAGCTCCAAATCATTGTCTAGCAAATCTCATTCACCAAAAATGATTAAACTGGAAAAAAAGTATATTAAATGGCAAGAAAAAGGCTCATTATAGTGTCATATAAAGGGTGATCCTAGAGATCGTGACACAAGAGCATAAGATCAGTGGGTCAAAAAGTCACAGAAAATAAACCCAAAGCCTGTGACATTTTATTTTCAGATATTAGCCCCAGCCTTAGTACTCAATGCTTTTACATCATGCAAATACAAATAATTATACATTTTTTCTTTCATGAAACACAGGGGCGTATTTAGGTTTTGTGCTGCCCTAGGCACTCAAAAGTCTGCTGCCCCCCCACCCCCACCCCACCCCAGATTTAAGGCCTTTTTTTAGACATAATATTTTTGGGGCAGGATGTAAAAAATAAAAATAAAAATGTCTTTTTAAGTAGATGCTCACCAGGGCTTGCATTCACTCTGGTCACACACACACACACACACACACATATATATATATATATAAAGACATTATTTTGCAAGTCAGATGATTAAAGTGTTTATATCAGAAAAAATATCCTTCACTGTATGATAGTTTGTCAGTAGGAAGTTGTTTAACCTTAAAGGGACATTCCAGTCAAAATGTGAAGCATAGGTAGATATTGTCACTGCACCAAGATTTTAAATAATGCAACTGCTCAGATCATCACTGGGGCTTGTATCATGTCAGTAGTTAACACATTGAGTGATTAACAGATGGTACAAGCACATTAGGCTCCATGAGCAACTTCTGTGTTTAAAATGCTGGTGCACGGTGCATACTTAAATACACTTTTGAAACAGCTATAGCTTTTATTAAAAGCATTTTTGCTAATGCATGTATATTACAAAATTGCTTCTGTTTAATACCAAAATGCACCCATGTGGTTTTCAATCTTGGCTGGAATATCCCTTTAAACATCTTCTTTGGTGATTGACAGTTATTTAAGCAAAATATCTGCTTGGATAAATATGTAATGAATATACAAACTGGCCTTTAAAAGTACTTAAAAAATACAACAGTAGTTATGATAGGTTTAGGAATTGTATCCTAGGGGGAAAAGTCACATGATACAATCATAATAAAGTATATACTTGTATTGTTTCTGAATGTATTAAATGCATACAACATATTTTCAGTTGTGTTTTAAGTCACATAGTTCTATAGATTCAGCAATAAATACTTATACTTTGCATGTATGACAGATAGACAAACAGTAAATGTACAAGTATTTAGTGACTAATCCGTTTAAGTATTTTAATGCCTAATGAAGATGTATTGAAGGGAGAAAGGCATATGCTGTTTCACAGTGGTCACGGTGTAGTGCACACTGCACTGTGTAGTCTGTGTGAGTCTCAATCACGTGGTGGAGCCAGGAAGAATACTGCATTCCCTTTCAGTGCAGGCCAGGCTGCACAAGTGAGCTCCGCCTCCACTGTCACCACGTCATGCTCACCCACATACAATCCCATAGGATAGCAAAAGCCGGGCCAGCCATTTAAGTCATTTATAATTGGTTGATTTAGCCACCCGGCCCTGAGTTCAGTAAAGTGGCCCTAGGGACTCAAAATTCTGCTGCCCCTTAAAAATCTGCTGCGCTAGGCACCGGCCTTGTTGGCCTATGCCTTAATACGCCCCTGATGAAACAGGTAGTGCATGCACATTTAAACAACTTTCTAATTTATGTCTATTTTTATTTATGAGAGTGTCTGGAGCACTATATGACAGCAGTTTTGCAAGAATGTTATTGATATGCAAGAACCCTAGATGGCAGCACTGTTTTCTGTCATGTAGTGCTCTAGACACCTACCTAGGTTTCTCTTCAACAAAGAATAACATGGGAACAAAGCAAATTTGATAATAGAAGTAAATTGGAAACGTCTTTAAAATTGTATGCTCTGTCTGATTCACCAACATTTTTTTTGGGGGGGGTTCATATCCCTTTAAGTGGGGTGCAGCTGCATATTTAAAATGTTTTTGTGTGCTGCAAATTTGTTGTACAGATGAAAGTATATAAACTGGACAATAGTTAACTAGAAGGTTTTTGGTAGAAAAGTGGGCCAAACAGCAAAATTATAGCTACCAATATCACCTTGGACAGAATGTGGCTACAGCACTGTCTCCAGTGGAAGAATGTCATAGGCTAAATTAACCCCTTAACGACTGAGGACGTGCAGGGTACGTCCTCAGAAAAAAGGCAGTTAACGCCTGAGAACGTACCCTGCACGTCCTCAGTGTGGAAAGCAGCTGGAAGCGATCCTGATCACTTCCAGCTGTTTTCCGGTTATTGCAGGATGCCTCGATATTGAGGCATCCTGCAATAACATTTTTTACCCCTCCGGTGCAGAGAGAGCCACTCTGTGGCCCTCTCTGCACCGGACATCGATGGCCGCATTCGTTGGTGGGTGGGAGCTGAAGTGGGAGGTGGGTGGGCGGCCAACGATGGCTTCTTGGTCAGAGAGGGGGGCGGGATCGGGGGCGGTATCGCCGGGGGCGTGCACGGGCGCGCGCGCGTGCACGGGGGGTGGTGGGCGGGCGCGTGCACAGGGAGGGAGCGGGTGGGAACCACTTACACTACAGAAATGTTTTTTTTTATTATGGGGAGAAAGGAGGGATAAAATCCCTGATTAAAGTCATCTAAGGGATCTGGGAGGGGGTGGGGGATTAGTCTTGGGGGGGGGGAAGCTACACTGCAGAAAAACCAAAAATAAAAAAAAATAAAAACATTTTTACATGCAAACTGGGTACTGGCAGACAGCTGCCAGTACCCAAGATGGCCCCCAATAAGGCAGAGGGGGAGGGTTAGAGAGCTGTTTTGGGGGGGATCAGGGAGGTTGGGGGCTAAGGGGGGGAATCTTACACAGCAGCATATGTAAATATGCTATATATATAAAAAAGGATACCTTTTATTTTAGTACTGGCAGACTTTCTGCCAGTACTTAAGATGGCGGGGACAATTTTTGGGGTGGGGGAGGAAAGAGAGCTCTTTGGGAGGGATCAGGGGGTCTGATGTGTCAGGTGGGAAGCTGATCTCTACACTAAAGCTAAAATTAACCCTGCAAACTCCATACAAGCTACCTAATTAACCCCTTCATTGCTGGGCATAATTCACGTGTTGTGCGCAGTGGCATTTAGCAGCCTTCTAATTACCAAAAAGCAACACCAAATCCATATATGTCTGCTATTTTTGAACAAAGGAGACCCCAGAGAAGCATTTACAACCATTTGTGCCATAATTGCACAAAATGTTTGTAAATGATTTCAGTGAGAAATCTAAAATTTTGAAAAATTTAACGTTTTTCTTTATTTGATCGCATTTGGCGGTGAAATGGTGGCATGAAATATACCAAAATGGGCGTAGATTAATACTTTGGGTTGTCTACTACACTACACAAAAGGTAAAATTACCCCAAAAAGCTCCCTACATGCTCCCTTATTAACCCCTTCCCTGCTGTGCATAATACACGCATGGTGCGCAGTGGCATTTAGCGGCCTTCTAATTACCAAAAAGCAACGTCAAAGCCATATATGTCTGCTATTTCTGAACAAAGGGGATTCCAGAGAAAAATTTACAACCATTTATGCCATAATTGCACAAGCTGTTTGTAAATAATTTCAGTGAGAATCCTAAAGTTTGTGAAAAAATTTGTGAAAAAGTGAACAATTTTTTTTATTTGATCGCATTTGGTGGTGAAATGGTGGCATGAAATATACCAAAATGGGCCTAGATCAATACTTTGGGATGTCTTCTAAAAAAAAATATATACATGTCAAGGGATATTCAGGTATTCCTGACAGATATCAGGGTTCCAATGTAACTAGCGCTCATTTTGAAAAAAAGTGGTTTGGAAATAGCAAAGTGCTACTTATATTTATTGCCCTATAACTTGCAAAAAAAAGCAAAGAACGTGTAAACATTGGGTATTTCTAAACTCTGGACAAAATTTAGAAATTATTTAGCATGGGTGTTTTTTGGTGGTTGTAGATGTGTAACAGATTTTGGGGGACAAAGTTAGAAAAAGTGTGTTTTTTTCCATTTTTTCCTCATATTTTATATTTTTTTTTATAGTAAATGATAAGATATGATGAAAATAATGGTATCTTTAGAAAGTCCATTTAATGGCGAGAAAAACGGTATATAATATGTGTGGGTACAGTAAATGAGTAAGAGGAAAATTACAGCTAAACACAAACACTGCAAAAATGTAAAAATAGCCTTGGTCCCAAATGGACAGAAAATGGAAAAGTGCTGTGGTCATTAAGGGGTTAAAGGGACACTGTACCCAATTTTTTTTCTTTTGTGATTCAGATAGAGCATGCAATTTTAAGCAACTTTCTAATGTACTCTTATTATCAAATTTTCTTCATTCTCTTGGTATGTTTATTTAAAAAGCAATAATTTAAGTTTAGATGCCGGCCCATTTTTGGTGAACAACCTGGGTTGTCCTTGCTGATTGGACAGCACCAATAAACAAATGCTGTCCATGGTTCTGAACCACAAATTTGCTGGCTCCTTAGCTTAGATGCCTTCTTTTTCAAATAAAAATATCAAGAGAACAAAGTAAATTAGAAAGTTGCTTAAAATTGCATGCTCTATCAGAATCATGAAAGAAAAAATTTAGGTTCCGTGTCCCTTTAATACTGGGGAATACATCATTTAATATTGTCTTCAGGGTGGAAGCAAAATGCTTGCAATGCTCTGCACTTCTCTCAATTATGCAAAGGGTTAACCCTATCCATAACAGAGCTTTAGATGATCCACCACAACATTCCTGTCATTTTAAATGCAGGAGATCATCGCCCACACATTTCTAAACCAATATATCTCAATTTCAGTCCTTAAAGGGATATGAAACCCAACATTTTTCTTTCATGATTCAGATAGAACATGCAATTTTAAAGCAATTTTTTATTTTCTTTGTTCTCTTGGTATGCTTTGTTTAATGAGCCGCAATGCACTACTGGTTGCTAGCTGAACACATGGGTGAGCCAATGACAATCAGTATATATATGCAGCAACCAATCAGCAGTTAGAACCTTTGCTGCTCCTGAGCTTTCCTAGATAAACTTTCAGTAAAGGAAAACAAGAGAAGGAAGCAAATTAAATAATTGAAGTAAATTGGAAAGTTGTTTAAAATGGTATCCTGTCTGCATCATGAAAGAAAAAATGTGGGTTTCATGTCCCTTTAAGACACTTTAACAGGCCCGATTTTCAGGATTACCTTAGTGAGAGCAGGTTAATAACAATGGCTAGTAATCAGCTGATTATTCCACATGTGCTCCAGTTCAGATATTCTGAAATTCTGGCCTGTTAGTGTACACTGGAATTGAGAAACACTTTCCTAGACACTAAAGGGTTGTTGGAAACCATCCTAGAGCATAGAGGCCAGATACAATGATATTGAAACCATATATATATATTTAAAGGGATATGAAACCCAAAATGTCTCTTTCATGATTCAGATAGAGCATGCAATGTTAAACAACTTTCTAATTTACTTCTTTTATCAATTTTTTTGCTCTCTTGGTATTTTTTGTTGAAAAGCAGGGACATATGCTTAGGAGCCAGCCCATTTCTGAAGCACTATATAGCAGAAGTTTTCCAAGAATGTTATCCATTTGCAAAAGCACTAAATGGCAGCACTAGTTCTCTGTAGTGCTCCAGATGCCTGTCTGTTTGTATATATAATTGTGTGTTTGTGGTAGTGTTTCTGTGTGTCTGTGTATATGTGTGTGTCTGTGTTAGTGTCTGTGCTAGTGTCTCTGTGTCTATTTCTATGTATATGTTAGTGTTTCTGTGTATCTGTCTGTTTTGTATGTATTAGTGTGTATTTGTGATAGTGTTTCTGTTTGTGTCCGTCTGTTAGTGTCTCTCTGTATCTGCGTTGGTGTGTGTGTTAGTTTTTCTGTGTGTGTATGTGTTTGTGTTAGTCTGTGTGTGTATTAGAGTATGTGCGTGTTTCTGTCTGTATGTATGTGTTATTGTATGTGTTAGTGTGTATCTGTGAAGTGTCTGTGTGTGTGTCTGTGTTTGTGTGAGCACACATTTTAGTCACCTGGTCTAAAATTGCACATGGGCAAGGCAATCAATGTAATTTCTATTGACGGCCCTGCTAATGTACATGCTTGTTTATAACTGACACACAAAAACTTTTGTTTACTTTAGGCCAACCTGTGTTTGTGTGTGTGTTAGTTTATCTGTGTGTGTATGTGTTAGTGTGGTTCTGTGTGTGTATTATAGTGTGTGCGTGTCTGTCTGTACAGTCTGTGTGTATGTGTTAGTGTGTGTATGTGTTATTATATGTAATAGTGTGTATCTGTGAAGTGTCTCTGTGTGTGAACGTCTGTTAGTTTCTCTGTGTGTGTATGTGTTAGTGTGGGTCTGTGTGTGTATTATAATGTGTGTGTGTGTGTGTCTGTCTGTGTGTATGTGTAAGTGTGTGTATGTGTTATTGTATGTGTTATTGTGTATCTCTGAAGTGTCTCTGTGTGTGTCTGACTGTGTGTCTGTTTGTTTGAGCACACATTGGTCTAAAATTGCAAAGGGGCAAGGCGATCAATGTAATTTCTATTGGCAGCCCTGCTAATGTACATGCTTGTTTATTACTGACACACAAAAACTTTTGTTTACTTTAGGCCAACCTCAAGCCAGTGCCTTTTTTTGTCAGTTATATGAATGATCTAATTATCTTTTTAATTAATATATAAGTGATTGATCATTTTATATATAAGTGATTACGTGATCCAGTTCTGTCATTCTAAAAGTACCTCAATTGTTTACCCACAACAAAACCTTATAAGTAAAAAGATAATAGTAACATAAGGAAAGTATTTTATTCAGCAAAGATAAACTAAATGAAGATATTAGAAGACAGACTTTCAACTGAGAGGATGCTGGACAGACTTCCCAATGAACGGTCAGCGGGCATGCTTGATGATGACAGGCAAAGAATAGCTTGCTGAAGAGACACAGACTTGCTGACAAAAGCACAGGAACATATATAATCTTTGACATCTATTAATGAATTAGCACTATGTATGCATTGGAAATTAACCCATTAATATACTGAATGGTCAATAAGTTGTTTTATTATTTAGACATATTAGTGTATGTGGGAATTTTCTTTTAGGATTTTCTTACACATACTAATTTTTAGTAAATGTATTGATTGTGTTTTAATGGATAGAATCTTTGTAGATGAAATTTGTAACATAATGAATATTTATGAATGGCACAAATCTTTGTAGAATATAATATTTTTTTGTTAAATTTGTATTTATATTATGTTTGAAGTCTTATGATGTCACATTTTAATTATTTATATGGAATTGCTAGGTACTGTATTTTCTAGTATATACATTGTTAATTTTGTAGCACATCAATTGTAACAAATTGTTAGAGATAGATTTTTGTATATAAGCAATTTGTATTTTTTTACCACTAGATGGCGATACTAATGCAATTAGCACAATCACTTGGCGCCATTATGGCTATTTAAACACTGTTTTAGTCATTAAATGTCAGGCTTGAGAAAGGGCTTATTGTTAGCCCGAAACGTTGCTTCACTGGTTCTTGTATGTAAAATAAAGGTCAACTTTTCATCACAGCTGGAGACTACTTTTTTACTTGGATATATATAGGCTTGGTAAGCCTTCTCCATGCTTTTGTGAATAGTGGGTGCAGTATTCAATTTGTTTGTTTCAAAAAGCACAGGAAACACAGGCCTGCTTCTAAAAGGTCTAGAGCTGAAAGCCCTGGGGAGACACATTTGCTGGAGAACTGACTGGACAAGCCTGGCAGACTGAGCAGGTCAAGGCAGAAAGGCAGAGATGGACATAGCACACAAGTAGGCCTAGATAAAACGTCAAGATAGACACAAGGCAGAGTTGACAAGAACACTAGAAGCAAAAAATTGAGCTGATAAATATTGGAAGATACTGAATAGTTCTCTTAAATAGTGCCCAGCATGTTCCTTAGTTTAAGGAGGTCTTATGCAAATTCTGCTAAGGAATGTGCAGCGGAGACAGCAAGGGCCGGAGCACACAAATCTCACATAGCCACCACCATAACAGATACATACCTAAGCAACCACTCCACCAATAGATGGTTTACATTGCAGATGGATGGCTTCTAAGAAACTAAAACTGCTCTGTTGCAACATATCCAACTGACTTGAGGATATTTAACCCCTTAACGACCGACGACGTATGCCATACGTCCTCAAAAAAAAAGCACTTAACGACCGAGGACGTATGGCATACGTCGTCGGTTTAACAGAGCACTGGAAGCGATCGAAATCGCTTCCAGCTGCTCTAACAGTATTGCAGGCTTGCCTTGAGGTCTAGGCATCCTGCAATACTGTTCCCGAGTGCCGGGACCGGATTGATCACTCCCCCACGAGTGATCACTTCCGGTTTCGCTCCACGTGGAGCCCGGCAGTGTTTCAGAGCATCGGAAGCGATCGGACACGCTTCCGATGCTCTGCTTGTGTGCTAAGTGCCTCGGTGGGTCGAGGCACTTAGTTAGTTGTAAAATAAAAGTTAAAAATTAAAAAAAAAAAAACGAATAAAATAAAAAAAAGCCCTAAATAGCCCCCCCCCTCCCCCTTCACTAGGCATCCAAGATGGCGATGCCCAGTGCATCATGGGGCCTCTGGGGGTGTCCCTAGCCTGCATCATCATAGGGGCAAGCTAGGGTCACCCAATCTGAGCCTCCCACCCTAAAAAAAAAAATAATAATAAAATACCCCATTTGTCTGATCATGTCAATATTTGTAAATATTGACTATGATCAGTGTGGATCTCCCTCCCTCTCCTCACTTGCCATTTTGTTGGAGAGAGAGAGAGACCTGTATTTAGCAGAGAGAGAGATTTATTTCTTTTATTTGTTAAAAAATATAGAACCAAAGGCTCTTTTCAGAGCCATTAACCCCTAGCTTGCCAGTGATCACTATATATCACTGGCAGTAACATAGGTGCACTTTTTTTTTGCTGCATTTTGCTGTCTGTGCGTTTTTTTAGGGGTTAATTTTGTTGTTGTCATTTTTTAAAAACCCAAAGGCTCTTTTCAGAAACATTTAGTTAATTTAATTTAATTTTCAGAGCCATTAACCCCTAGCTTGCCAGTGATCGCTATATATCACTGGCAGTAGCAAAGGTGCACTTTTTTTTTTTGCTGCATTTTGCTGTCTGTGCATTTTTTTAGGGGTTAATTTTGTTGTTGTAATTTTTTAAAAACCCAAAGGCTCTTTTCAGAAACATTTAGTTAATTTAATTTAATTTTCAGAGCCATTAACCCCTAGCTTGCCAGTGATCGCTATAAATCACTGGCAGTTGCATAGCTGTACTTTTTTGCTGTCTGTGCATTTTTTTAGGGGTTAATTTTGTTGTTGTAATTTTTTAAAAACCCAAAGGCTCTTTTCAGAAACATTTAGTTAATTTAATTTAATTTTCAGAGCCATTAACCCCTAGCTTGCCAGTGATCGCTATATATCACTGGCAGTAGCAAAGGTGCACTTTTTTTTTGCTGCATTTTGCTGTCTGTGCATTTTTTTAGGGGTTAATTTTGTTGTTGTAATTTTTTAAAAACCCAAAGGCTCTTTTCAGAAACATTTAGTTAATTTAATTTAATTTTCAGAGCCATTAACCCCTAGCTTGCCAGTGATCGCTATAAATCACTGGCAGTAGCATAGCTGTACTTTTTTGCTAGTTAATTTAGTTAATTAATTTAGTTAATTTAATTTTCAGAGCCATTAACCCCTAGCTTGCCAGTGATCGCTATAAATCACTGGCAGTTGCATAGCTGTACTTTTTTGCTGTCTGTGCATTTTTTTAGGGGTTAATTTTGTTGTTGTAATTTTTTAAAAACCCAAAGGCTCTTTTCAGAAACATTTAGTTAATTTAATTTAATTTTCAGAGCCATTAACCTCTAGCTTGCCAGTGATCGCTATAAATCACTGGCAGTAGCATAGCTGTACTTTTTTGCTAGTTAATTTAGTTAATTAATTTAGTTAATTTAATTTTTTTTAGTAATTGTTTTCTGTGATACAAAAATGTCACAGAAAAGATATAGTGCTGAGGAGGCGTATGCCATCCTTGCGTCAGAGTCAGATGCCTCTATTTCTGACTCAGACCCCAATTTTGACCCTGCCATGTGCTCAGATACATCACTAGATGCAGTCTCAACTGATAGTGATGTATCTGTGGCTGCTAGCCCCCCTGCCAGCCCCCCTGCCAGCCCCCCTGCTAGCCCCCCTGCCAGAAGGAGGCGTGTTGCTGCCATTGCTGCTGAAGAGTGGGTAACGCCTCATCTCCAGAGGCCAGATATCCCACCCTTCACAGCAAATGCTGGCATAAATATAGATGTGGCAGGTTTTAGCCCCCAGCAGTTTCTGGAAGTGTTTCTGGGCGATGATATATTGGGGAACATTGTCGCCCAAACTAATTTATATGCCCATCAGTTCCGTGCTGCAAAGCCTGGAACATATTTGGCAAAGCAGCAATGGGCCCCCATCAATGTGCCAGAATTCAAAAAATTCTGGGCATTGACTATGCTGATGGGCATCATAAAGAAACCCTCCATTCGCTCCTACTGGAGTACTAGCCCCATCTGCTCTACCCCCATTTTCTCCCAGACTATGTCGAGGAAGAGGTATGAAATGATTCTGCATTTCATGCACTTCAGCGACAACAGCCTGTGCCCCCCTAGGGAGCATCCCCAATTTGACAGGCTGTATAAAATCCGCCCCCTGATAACCCACTTTTCTGCCAGGTTTGCAGAGGCTTATACACCTGGAAGGAATATATGCGTTGATGAATCCCTAATGAAGTATAAGGGAAGGCTGGGATTCAAGCAGTATATTCCTTCCAAACGCTCCAGATATGGGGTAAAGGTGTATAAGCTCTGTGACAGCGAGACTGGGTATACTCAGGCCTTCCGGGTGTATGAGGGAAAGGATAGCCACCTTGACCCTCCAGGTTGCCCAGAACATATGGGAACCACTGGCAAGATTGTCTGGGACCTGATATTACCCCTAATGAACAAAGGGTATCACTTGTACTTAGACAATTTTTATACAAGTGTCCTTTTGTTCAAGCTACTGTATTGCTTTGATACAGTAGCTTGCGGTACAATTAAAAAGAACCGCGCAGGTTTCCCAGGACAGCTTGTACGCACCCGGCTACGAAGGGGGGAGACCTCAGCTCTGCGCCAAGAGGAGCTGTTGGCACTGAAGTACAGAGACAAGAAGGATGTATACCTTCTTACCACCATCCACACAGAGAGGACGGTGGCGGTTTCTGTACGTGGCAGAGCTGAGATCATAAGGAAGCCAGTGTGCATCAAGTCTTATAACCGGCATATGGGTGGGGTTGATCTGGCTGATCAGCTGCTGCAGCCCTACCTAATTATGCGGAAGACAAGGGCCTGGTACAAAAAGGTTGCAATTTACCTAATGCAGATTGCAACCCACAACGCTTTTTTGTTGTTCAAAAAAGCAAACCCCAGAGTTAAAAAGACTTTTTTACAGTTTCAGCTCCAGATTATTACGGGGATTTTGTACCATGATGCACCTGCTCCCCGGGCGGTGATGGGAGAGAGCAGAGTTGGGGCTACCCATTTTATTTTTAAAATCCCCCCTACTGCCACAAAGCAGAAACCACAAAAAAAATGCAGAGTCTGTACCAAGAGGGGGAAGAGAAGGGACACCATATATTACTGTGTTGATTGCCCTGGACAGCCTGCACTCTGCATTGGGGACTGCTTCAAGCGGTACCATACAATGGTCAATTTTTAAAAAAATAAATACATTTGCTGTTACATATATATATATTTTTTTTGGTTATGTTTACAGTTAGATGTTTTTTTGTTTTTTTTACTTTTACTGTGCCAGATTTTTACATTTCACTACTCTATTTTTTTCTAAAATTGGGCCTGTTTTTTTTTTAACCAAAACCCCTGTCAAACCTATGCATGGGGGACATAGGTGTTCTCAGGGTGCCTTGCAGAAAACAACCTGAAGTATGTTTTTGTAATAACTTACAACAGTCTCTCCTAAATTATAGTCAAAAAGCAATGTGTCTGTAAAAATGAAAATTGAAAAATTACCACCATACACTTTCTCCAATTTTTTGGGCTAAAACGGTTGCTTCAAAGGCATCAAAGCACACCATATACAATACCTTGGGGTGTCAACATTTAAAAAATATACACTTTGAATGCAATAAATAAAAGTGGGGTATGCGATAGGCCCCAAACTAAAGATAGGCCTATCAGAAGAAATACTCTCATTTTTAATAACTAAAATCACAAGTCATAAAATTGTAACATAACCTTCCCAAAATCCTGGCAAACCTATGCATGGGGGGCATAGGTGTACTCAGGGTGCCTTGCAGAAAACAACCTGAAGTATTCTTTTGCAATAACTTACAACAATCTCTCCTAAATCATAGTCAAAAAGCAATGTGTCTGTAAAAATGAAAATTGAAAAATTACCACCATATACTTTCTCCAATTTTTTGGGCTAAAACGGTTGCTTCAAAGGCATCAAAGCACACCATATACAATACCTTGGGGTATTAAATGTTGACAACCTGTCAACATTTAAAAAATATACACTTTGAATGCAATAAATAAAAGTGGGGTATGTGATAGGCCCCAAACTAAAGATAGGCCTATCAGAAGAAATACTCTCATTTTTAATAACTAAAATCATGTAACATAACCTTCCCAAAATCCTGGCAAACCTATGCATGGGGGGCATAGGTGTACTCAGGGTGCCTTGCAGAAAACAACCTGAAGTATTCTTTTGCAATAACTTACAACAGTCTCTCCTAAATCATAGTAAAAAAGCAATGTGTCTGTAACAATGAAAATTGAAAAATTACCACCATATACTTTCTCCAATTTTTTGGGCTAAAACGGTTGCTTCAAAGGCATCAAAGCACACCATATACAATACCTTGGGGTGTCAACATTTAAAAAATATACACTTTGAATGTAATAAATAAAAGTGGGGTATGTGATAGGCCCCAAACTAAAGATAGGCCTATCAGAAGAAATACTCTCATTTTTAATAACTAAAATCACAAGTCATAAAATTGTAACATAACCTTCCCAATCCTGGCAAACCTATGCATGGGGGGCATAGGTGTACTCAGGGTGCCTTGCAGAAAACAACCTGAAGTATTCTTTTGCAATAACTTACAACAATCTCTCCTAAATCATAGTCAAAAAGCAATGTGTCTGTAAAAATGAAAATTGAAAAATTACCACCATATACTTTCTCCAATTTTTTGGGCTAAAACGATTGCTTCAAAGGCATCAAAGCACACCATATACAATACCTTGGGGTGTCAACATTTAAAAAATATACACTTTGAATGCAATAAATAAAAGTGGGGTATGTGATAGGCCCCAAACTAAAGATAGGCCTATCAGAAGAAATACTCTCATTTTTAATAACTAAAATCATGTAACATAACCTTCCCAAAATCCTGGCAAACCTATGCATGGGGGGCATAGGTGTACTCAGGGTGCCTTGCAGAAAACAACCTAAAGTATTCTTTTGCAATAACTTACAACAGTCTCTCCTAAATCATAGTAAAAAAGCAATGTGTCTGTAACAATGAAAATTGAAAAATTACCACCATATACTTTCTCCAATTTTTTGGGCTAAAACGGTTGCATCAAAGTCATCAAACCACTCCATGTATAATACCTTGGGGGGTCAACTTTTTAAATATAATCACATTTATGGAAAACAAATAAATTGGGGCATGTTAAAAGACCCCCAAAAAAAGACGATAGGCAAAGAAAATATGTTAAATGTGAAAAAAAATCACAAACACATGTCAGACATTTGGCATTGCACCGCCCAAACAAGCCACCAAACCTATGCATAGGTGGTATCACTGAACTCAGGAGATGTTGGTGACCACATATTGGTGTCTTCTTTGGTAGTAACACATAACAGGAGCTGTGAATCCATGTCTAAAGTACAATGTATGTGAAAAATAACACAAAGAAATGAATGCCCAATAGTTTGACAAAGACTAGTGGTTGAATTAGTGTATGGAAAGTGTTAAAACACCTGCATTTGAAATACCCTAGGATGTCTACTTTTCAAAAATATATGGTTTTATGGGGGTAAATTACATTGGCCGGCTTCAGAAATGTCTTAAATAGAACATGGGTGCATGGGATGTGAAAATGGGAAGTGTAAAAAATGGAATGTGCTTCCTAAAAATAAGGCCTTCTAGCCCCCAGAGAACCCAACACACCTATACATGGGTGGTATCACTGTACTCAGGAGATGTTGTTGAACACATATTGAGGTGTTTTTTGGCAGTAAACACATAACAGGAACTGAGAATCCATGCCTAAAGTACAATGTGTGTGAAAAATAACACAAAAAAATGACTACCCAAAAGTTTGACAAAGACTGGTGGTTAAATAAGTTCATGGAAAGTGTGAAAATACCAGCATTTCAAATACCCTAGGGGGTCTACTTCTCAAAAATATATGGTTTTATGGGGGTAAATTTCATTGACCGGCTTCAGAAATGTCCCAAATAGGACATGGGTGCATGATGACCGATGTGAAAATTCCAAGTTGAAAAACTGGAATGCGCTTCCAAAAAATAAGGCCTTCTAGCCCCCAGAGAACCCAACACACCTATACATGGGTGGTATCACTGTACTCAGGAGATGTTGTTGAACACATATTGAGGTGTTTTTTGGCAGTAAACACATAACAGGAACTGAGAATCCATGCCTAAAGTACAATGTGTGTGAAAAATAACACAAAAAAATGACTACCCAAAAGTTTGACAAAGACTGGTGGTTAAATAAGTTCATGGAAAGTGTGAAAATACCAGCATTTCAAATACCCTAGGGGGTCTACTTCTCAAAAATATATGGTTTTATGGGGGTAAATTTCATTGACCGGCTTCAGAAATGTCCCAAATAGGACATGGGTGCATGATGACCGATGTGAAAATTCCAAGTTGAAAAACTGGAATGCGCTTCCTAAAAATAAGGCCTTCTAGCCCCCAGAGAACCCAACACACCTATACATGGGTGGTATCACTGTACTCAGGAGATGTTGTTGAACACATATTGAGGTGTTTTTTGGCAGTAACACATAAAAGGAACTGAGAATCCATGCCTAAAGTACAATGTGTGTGAAAAATAACACAAAAAAATGACTACCCAAAAGTTTGACAAAGACTGGTGGTTGAATTAGTGCATGGAAAGTGTTAAAATACAAGCATTTGAAATACCCTAGGGTGTCTACTTTTCAAAAATATATGGTTTGATGGGGGTAAATTCCATTGACCAGCTTCAGAAATGTCCCAAATAGGACATGGGTGCATGATGACCGATGTGAAAATTCCAAGTTGAAAAACTGGAAAGCGCTTCCTAAAATTAAGGCCTTTTAGCCCCCAGAGAACCCGACACACCTATACATGGGTGGTATCACTGTACTCAGGAGATGTTGTTGAACACATATTGAGGTTTTTTTTGGCAGTAACACATAACAGGAACTGAGAATCCATGCCTAAAGTACAATGTGTGTGAAAAATAACACAAAATAATGACTACCCAAAAGTTTGACAAAGACTGGTGGTTGAATTAGTGCATGGAAAGTGTTAAAATACAAGCATTTGAAATACCCTAGGGTGTCTACTTTTCAAAAATATATGGTTTGATGGGGGTAAATTCCATTGACCAGCTTCAGAAATGTCCCAAATAGGACATGGGTGCATGATGACCGATGTGAAAATTCCAAGTTGAAAAACTGGAATGCGCTTCCTAAAATTAAGGCCTTTTAGCCCCCAGAGAACCCGACACACCTATACATGGGTGGTATCACTGTACTCAGGAGATGTTGTTGAACACATATTGAGGTTTTTTTTGGCAGTAACACATAACAGGAACTGAGAATCCATGCCTAAAGTACAATGTGTGTGAAAAATAACACAAAATAATGACTACCCAAAAGTTTGACAAAGACTGGTGGTTGAATTAGTGCATGGAAAGTGTTAAAATACAAGCATTTGAAATACCCTAGGGTGTCTAATTTTCAAAAATATATGGTTTGATGGGCTTAAATTCCATTGACCAGCTTCAGAAATGTCCCAAATAGGACATGGGTGCATGATGACCGATGTGAAAATTCCAAGTTGAAAAACTGGAATGCGCTTCCTAAAATTAAGGCCTTTTAGCCCCCAGAGAACCCGACACACCTATACATGGGTGGTATCACTGTACTCAGGAGATGTTGTTGAACACATATTGAGTTTTTTTTTGGCAGTAACACATAACAGGAACTGAGAATCCATGCCTAAAATACAATGTGTGTGAAAAATAACACAAAATAATGACTACCCAAAAGTTTGACAAAGACTGGTGGTTGAATTAGTGCATGGAAAGTGTTAAAATACAAGCATTTGAAATACCCTAGGGTGTCTACTTTTCAAAAATATATGGTTTGATGGGGGTAAATTCCATTGACCAGCTTCAGAAATGTCCCAAATAGGACATGGGTGCATGATGACCGATGTGAAAATTCCAAGTTGAAAAACTGGAATGCGCTTCCTAAAATTAAGGCCTTTTAGCCCCCAGAGAACCCGACACACCTATACATGGGTGGTATCACTGTACTCAGGAGATGTTGTTGAACACATATTGAGGTTTTTTTTGGCAGTAACACATAACAGGAACTGAGAATCCATGCCTAAAGTACAATGTGTGTGAAAAATAACACAAAATAATGACTACCCAAAAGTTTGACAAAGACTGGTGGTTGAATTAGTGCATGGAAAGTGTTAAAATACAAGCATTTGAAATACCCTAGGGTGTCTACTTTTCAAAAATATATGGTTTGATGGGGGTAAATTCCATTGACCAGCTTCAGAAATGTCCCAAATAGGACATGGGTGCATGATGACCGATGTGAAAATTCCAAGTTGAAAAACTGGAATGCGCTTCCTAAAATTAAGGCCTTTTAGCCCCCAGAGAACCCGACACACCTATACATGGGTGGTATCACTGTACTCAGGAGATGTTGTTGAACACATATTGAGGGTTTTTTTGGTAGTAACACATAACAGGAACTGAGAATCCATGCCTAAAGTACAATGTGTGTGAAAAATAACACAAAATAATGACTACCCAAAAGTTTGACAAATACTGGTGGTTGAATTAGTGCATGGAAAGTGTTAAAATACAAGCATTTGAAATACCCTAGGGTGTCTACTTTTCAAAAATATATGGTTTGATAGGGGTAAATTCCATTGACCAGCTTCAGAAATGTCCCAAATAGGACATGGGTGCATGATGACCGATGTGAAAATTCCAAGTTGAAAAACTGGAATGCGCTTCCTAAAAATAAGGCCTTCTAGCCCCCAGAGAACCCAACACACCTATACATAGGTGGTATCGCTGTACTCAGGAGATGTTGTTGAACACATATTGAGGTGCTTTTTGGCAGTAACACATAACAGGAACTGAGAATCCATGCCTAAAATACAATGTGTGTGAAAAATAACACAAAAAAATGACTACCCAAAAGTTTGACAAAGACTGGTGGTTGAATTAGTGCATGGAAAGTGTTAAAATACCAGCATTTGAAATACCCTAGGGTGTCTACTTTTCAAAAATATATGGTTTGATGGGGGTAAATTCCATTGGCCAGCTTCAGAAATGTCCCAAATAGGACATGGGTGCATGATGACCGATGTGAAAATTCCAAGTTGAAAAACTGGAATGCGCTTCCTAAAATTAAGGCCTTTTAGCCCCCAGAGAACCCGACACACCTATACATGGGTGGTATCACCGTACTCAGGAGATGTTGTTGAACACATATTGAGTTTTTTTTTGGCAGTAACACGTAACAGGAACTGAGAATCCATGCCTAAAGTACAATGTGTGTGAAAAATAACACAAAATAATGACTACCCAAAAGTTTGACAAAGACTGGTGGTTGAATTAGTGCATGGAAAGTGTTAAAATACAAGCATTTGAAATACCCTAGGGTGTCTACTTTTCAAAAATATATGGTTTGATGGGGGTAAATTCCATTGACCAGCTTCAGAAATGTCCCAAATAGGACATGGGTGCATGATGACCGATGTGAAAATTCCAAGTTGAAAAACTGGAATGCGCTCCCTAAAAATAAGAGCTTTTAGCCCCCCGAGAACCCGACACACCTATACATGGGTGGTATCACTGTACCCAGGAGATGCTGCTTAAGACATATGAGGGTGTTATTTGGCAGTAACCCTTAATATTATCAGTAAATGTATTCTTAAATTGCTATTTTGTCAAAAAATCAAATTATTTTTTTTTCCCCCCCAAACTTTGGCATAGATTGGTGGTAAAATGGTTGCATGAAAAAAGTCAAAATACCCCTAGTTTAATACCTTAGGTTGTCTTCTTTTAAAAAATATATACATTTGAAGGGTTATTCAGGGATTCATGACAGATATTGGTGTTACAATGTAACTATCGCCAATTTTGAAAAAACATGGTTTTGAAATAGCAAAGTGCTACTTGTACTTATTGCCCTATAACTTGCAAAAAAAGCAAAGAACATGTAAACATTGGGTATTTATAAACTCAGGACAAAATTTAGAAACTGTTTAGCATTGGTATTTTATGGTGGTTGTAGATGTGTAAGAGATTTTGGGGCTCAAAGTTAGAAAAAGTGCATTTTTTTTCATTTTTTCCTCATATTTTATATTTTTTTTATAGTAAATTATAAGATATGATGAAAAAAATGGTATCTTTAGAAAGTCCATTTAATGGCGAGAAAAACAGTATATAATATGTGTGGGTACAGTAAATGAGTAAGAGGAAAATTACAGTTAAATACAAACATCGCAGAAATGCAAAAATAGCCTTGGTCCCAGATGGTCAACAAATTGAAAAGTGGTCTGGTCACTAAGGGGTTAAAACCCTGCATGCCATAGATTAAATAACTCTAGCTACTGCTGTATTAAATATATGATGTACCCACTAAATAACCCTAGTCACCAAGAGATCTAGAACCTTTGCATTAGCAAATACATTACAAACATAATTTACAAACTAATTACATACATACCAACAGTGTAAAAATATCCATTAACTCAAGATGGGTTTTATTTATGAAAATACTTTAGACTGAAGTCCAAATTGCTCTATCTGAATCACAAAAACATAATTTATGTAAGAACTTACCTGATAAATTCATTTATTTCATATTGGCAAGAGTCCATGAGCTAGTGACGTATGGGATATACAATCCTACCAGGAGGGGCAAAGTTTCCCAAACCTCAAAATTCCTATAAATACACTCCTCACCACACCCACAATTCAGTTTAACGAATAGCCAAGTAGTGGGGTGATAGAAAAAGGAGTAAAAAGCATCAAAAAAAGGAACTGGAAATATAATTGTGCTTTATACAAAAAAACATAACCACCATAAAAACGGTGGATCTCATGGACTCTTGCCAATATGAAAGAAATTAATTTATCAGGTAAGTTCTTACATATATTATTATTTATTTCATGTAATTGGCAAGAGTCCATGAGCTAGTGACGTATGGGATAGTAATACCCAAGATGTGGTACTCCACAGAAGAGTCACTAGAGAGGGAGGAGTTAAAATAAAAACAGCCAATTTCCACTGAAAAAATTAAATCCACATTCAAAAAGTAAGTTTTTCTCATAATTGAAAAGAAAAAACTTAAAACATAAGCAGAGGAATCAAACTGAAACAGCTGCCTGAAGAACTTTTCTACCAAAAACTGATTCCAAAGAGGCAAACACATCAAAACGGTAGAATTTAGTAAATGTATGCAAAGAAGACCAAGTTGCTGCTTTGCAAATCTGATCAACTGAAGCTTCATTCTTAAAAGCCCACAAAGTGGAAACTGATCTAGTAGAATGAGCTGTGATTCTCTGAGGCGGGGCCTGACCCGACTCCAAATAAGCCTGATGAATCAAAAGTTTTAACCAGGATGCCTAGGACCAGAAAAGACAAAAAATAGACTAGAAGTCTTCCTGAAATCTTTAGTAGCTTCAACATAATATTTCAAAGCTCTTACGACATTCAGAGAATGTAAGGATCTCTCCAAAGAATTCTTAGGATTAGGACATAAAGCGAGAATAACAATTTCCCTACTAATGTTGTTAGAATTCATAACTTTAGGTAAAAATTTAAATGAAGTCCGCAAAACTGCTTTATCCTGATGGAAAATTAGAAATGGAGATTCACAAGAAAGAGCAGATAATTCGGAAACTCTTCTAGCAGAAGAGATAGCCAAAAGGAACAACACTTTCCAAGAAAGTAGTTTAATATCCAAAGAATGCATAGTCTCAAAAGGAGGAGCCTGTAAAGCCTTCAAAACCAAATTAAGACTCCAAGGAGGAGAAATTGATTTAATGACAGGCTTGATATGGACCAAAGCCTGCAAAACAGTGAATATCAAGAAGCTTAGCAATCTTTCTGTGAAGTGAAATAAAACAGAAAGAGCAGAGATTTGTCCCTTCAAGGAACTTGCAGACAAACCTTTATCCAAACCATCCTGAAGAAACTGTAAAATTCTAGGAATTCTAAAAAAATTTATGAGAAGAACACCATGAGGTATAAGTATTCCAAACTCAATAATACATCTTCCTAGAAACAGATTTACAAGCCTGTAACATAGTATCAATCACTAAGCATTAAGCGTTTAATTTCCATACCTTCAAATTTAACAATTTGAGATCCTGATGGAAAAACGGTTATTGAGACAGAAGCTCTGGTCTTAAAGGAAGTGGCCAAGGTTGGCAACTGGACATCCCAACAAGATCCGCATACAAGAACCTGTCAGGCCATGCTGCTGCTACCAGAAACACAAACTATTGTTCCATGATGATCTTGGAGATCACTCTTGGAAGAAGAACTGGAGGCGGGAAGATATAAGCAGGTTGGTAAAACCAAGGAACTGCTAACGCATCCACTGACTCTGCCTGAGGATCCCTGGACCTGGAGAAGTCCCTGGGAAGTTTCTTGTTTAGATGGGAAGCCATCAGATATATTTCTGGAAGACCCCACATCTGAACAATCTGAAAAAACACATCTGGATGGAGAGACCACTCCCCCGGATGACACCTGGGATATGTATCGCAGAAATTAGACAAGAGCTGGATTCCGCCCAAGAAAGTATCCAAGATACTTCTTTCATAGCTAGGGGACTGTGAGTCCCACCCTGATGATTGACATATGCCACAGTTGTGATATTGTCTGTCTGAAAACAAATTAATGGTTCTCTCTTCAACAGAGGCCAAACCTGAAGAGCCCTGAAAATAGCACAGAGTTCTAAAATATTGATTGGTAATCTCACCTCTTGAGATTTCCAAACCCCTTGTGCTGTCAGAAATCCCCAGACAGCTCCCCAACCTGAAAGACTTGCATCTGTTATGATTACAATCCAGGTTGTACAAACAAAAGAGTCCCCTTGAACTATACGATGGTGATCTAACCACCAAGTCAGAGAGAGTCAAACATTGGGATTTAAGGATATTAATTGTGATATCCTTGTATAATCCCTGCACCATTGATTCAGCATACAAAGCTGAAGAGGTTTCATATGAAAATGAGCAAAGAGGATCGCGTCCAATGCTCCAGTCATGAGACCTAAAACTTACATGCACATAGCCACTGAAGGGATTGATTGAGACCGAAGTTTTCGACAAGCTGAAACCAATCTTTTTATGTCTCTTGTCTGTTAGAGACAGAGTCATGGACACCGAATCTATCTGGAAACCTAAAAAGGTGACCCTTGTCTGAGGAATCAATGAACTTTTTGGTAAATTGACCTCCAACCATGTCTTTGAAGAAACAACACTAGTTGATTTGTGTGAGATTTGGTAGAATGTAAAGACTGAGCTAGTACCAAGTTATCGTCCAAATAAGGAAACACTGCAATACCCTGTTCTCTGATTACAGAGAGTAGGGCACCGAGAACCTTTGAAAAAATTATTGGAGCTGTTGCTAGGCCAAATGGAAGAGCGACAAATTGGTAATGCTTGTCTAGAAAAGAGAATCTCAGAAACCGATAGTGGTCTGGATGAATCGGAATATGAAGATATGCATCCTGCAAGTCTATTGTGGACATATAATGACCTTGCTGAACAAAGGGCAGAATAGTCCTTATAGTCACCAATTTAAAAGTTTTCAGATCCAGAACTGGCCTGAATGAATTTTCTTTTTTGTGACAATGAATAGATTTGAATAAAACCCCAGACCCTGTTCCTGAAACTGAACTGGTATGATTACCCCTGAAAGCTTTAGATCTGAAACACACTTCAGAAAAGCCTGAGCCTTCACTGGATTTGCTGGAACATGTGAGAGAAAAAATCTTCTCACAGGAGGTCAATACTCTTAATCCATAGATTTTGAACAGATTCTGCCCAAATGTTTTGGCAAATTTTTAATCTGCCCCCCACCAGCTGAGCTGGAATGAGGGCCGCACCTTCATGCGGACTTGGGGGCTGGCTTGGATTTATTCCAACTTGGAGAAGGTTTCTAATCGGAACCAGATTCTTTGGGGGAAGGATTGGCTTTCTGTTCCTTATTCTGTTGAAAAGAGCGAAAATGATTAGAAGCTTTAGATTTACCCTTAGATCTTTTATCCTGAGGTAAAAAAAAACTCCCTTTCCCCCAGTGCCAGTTGAAATAATTGAATTGAACTGAGAACCAAATAAATTGTTACCTTGGAAAGAAAGAGATAGTAATCTAGACTTAGATATCATGTCAGCATTCCAATATTTGAGCCAAAAAGCTCTTCTAGCTAAAATAGCTAAAGACATAGATTTAACATCAATATTGATGATATCAAAAATAGCATCACAGATAAAATGATTAGCATGTTGAAGTAAGCGAGCAATGCTAGACAAATCAGGATCTGTTTCCTGTTGCGCTAAGCTTTCCAACCAAAAATTTGATGCAGCTGCAACATCAGCCATGGATATAGCAGGCCTAAGAATGTAGCCAGAAAATAAATAACCTTTCCTTAGATAAGATTCAAGTTTCCTATCTAAAGCGTCCTTAAAAGAAGTACTGTCTTCCATAGGAATAGTAGTACGTTTGGCAAGAGTAGATATAGCACCATCAACTTTGGGGATTTTTTCACAAAACTCCAACCTAAGTGCTGGCAAAGGATACAACTTTTTAAACCTAGAAGAAGGAATAAAAGAAGTACCAGGCCTATTCCATTCCTTTGAAATCATATCAGAAATAGCATCAGGAACTGGAAAACCTCTGGAGTAACCACAGGAGGTTTATAAACAGAATATAAACGTTTACTAGTTTTAGTATCAAGAGGACTAGTTTCCTCAATATCCAAAGTAATCAACACCTCTTTTAATAAGGAACATATATACTCCATCTTAAAGAGATAAGTAGATTTGTCAGTGTCAATATCTGAGGTAGGATCTTCTGAACCAAACAGATCCTCATCAGAGGAGGATAATTCAGTATGTTGTCGGTCATTTGAAATTTCATCAACTTTATGAGAAGTTTTAAAAGACCTTTTTAGTTTATTAGAAGGCGGAATAGCAGACAAAGTCTTCTGAATCACATCAGCAATAAAATCTTTTATATTCACATGGATATCATGTACATTAGATGTTGAAGGAACAACAGGCATTGTACTAGTACTGATGGATACATTCTCTACATATAAAAGCTGATCATGACAACTGTTACATACTACAGCTGGAGATATAATCTCCGCTAATTTACAACAGATACACTTAGCTTTGGTAGAACTGTTATCAGGCAGCAGGATTCCAACAGTGGTTTCTGAGACAGGATCAGATTGAGACATCTTTCAAATGTAAGAGAAAAAAACAACATATAAAGCAAAGTTATCAATTTCCTTATATGGCAGTTTCAGGAATGGGAAAAATGCAAACAGTATAACCCTCTGAGCATAAAAAAAGGCAAGAGGAATATAGGAGGTGGGGTTTAAATAATTAAATTATTTGGCGCCAAGTATGACGCGCAACGCAAAACAAACGGCGAGATTACGAGTTTTGCGTTAGGAGCTGTGCGGTGCTAACAAGCAGTTTTTTCTCACCGCTCACTTACATGCAATCAGTCAATAGGACTGAACCAATCAGCCAATAGAATTGAGCTTGCATTCTATTGGGTTTAGTTTTTTTTAGTTAGTATTTTATTTGGGGGGTTGGTTGTGTGGGTGGTGGGTTTTACTGTTGGGGGGTGTTTGTCTTTTTTTTTACAGGAAAAAGAGCTGATTTCTTTGGGGCAATGCCCCGCAAAAGGCCCTTTTAAGGGCTATTGGTAGTTAAGTTTAGGCTAGGGTTTTTTTTTATTTTGATAGGGCTATTAGATTAGGTGTAATTAGTTTAAAGATCTGTAATTTGTTTTTTATTTTCTGTAATTTAGTGTTGTTTTTTTTGTAATTTAGCTAATTTAATTTAATTTATTTAATTGTATTTAATGTAGGGAATTTATTTAATTGTAGTGTTAGGTGTTAGTGTAACATAGGTAAATTTGTATTTATTTTAACTAGGTAGTTATTAAATAGTTAATAACTATTTAATAACTATTCTACCTAGTTAAAATAAATACAAACTTGCCTGTAAAATAAAAATAACCCCTAAGATAGCTACAATGTAACTATTAGTTATATTGTAGCTAGCTTAGGGTTTATTTTATAGGTATTCAGTTTTAAATAGGAATAATCTAGTTAATGATAGTAATTTTATTTAGATTTATTTAAATTATATTTCAATTAGGGGGTGTTAGGGATAGCTTTAGACTTAGGTTTAGGGGTTAATAAATTTAATATAGTGGCGGTGACGTTGGGGGCGGAAGATTAGGGGTTAATATATATAATGTAGGTGGCGGCAATGTTAGGGGCGGCAGATTAGGGGTTAATAATATTTAACTAGTGTTTGCGAGGTGGGAGTGTGGGAGTTTAAGGGTTAATATGTTTATTATAGTGGCGGCGATGTCCGGAACTGCAGATTAGGGGTTAATAATTTGATTTCAGTGTTTGCGATGCGGGAGGGCCTCGGTTTAGGGGTTGATAGGTAGTTTATGGGTGTTCGTGTACTTTTTAGCACTTTAGTTATGAGTTTTATGCTACGGCGTTGTAGTTCAAAATTCATATCTACTGACTTTAGAATGCGTTACGGATCTTGGAGGTAGAGGGTGTACCACTCACTTTTTGGCCTCCCAGGACAGACTCGTAATACCGGCGCTATGCAAGTCCCATTGAAAAAAGAGTTTACAGAGTTTACGTATGTCGGTTTGCAGTAAGGCCAAAAAAGTGTGTGGGGCCCCTGAACCTGCAAGACTCGTAATAGCAGCGGTAGTGAAAAAGCAGCGTTAGGACCTGTTAACGTTGCTTTTTTACCTTACCACAAAACTCGTATTCTAGCCGAAAGATTTTTGGCGCTAACAACATCCAGAAATTACGCAACTCGCATCATGGCAGAAGCAACCTTGTGCAAGGAAATCTGGCATCAACTAAGATGCCGGAAATGACGAATTTGCGTCACCGAATGTACCTTCGCGGGAAAAAAATTCTTGCGCCAAGAATGACGCAATAAATATCAGCATTTTGCGACCTTGCGAGCCTAATTTTGCCCGTGAAAATTAATGAAAAAACAGTCAATTTGAAGAAAAGACTATACCCCAGGTAAGAAAAAATAACTTCCTAAATATGTTTCCCAATTTTGAAACTGATAGTCTGCAAAAGGAAATATACATAAACCTGACTCATGGCATATATAAGTACAATACATATATTTAGAACTTTATATTAATACATAAAGTGCCAAACCATAGCTGAGAGTGTCTTAAGTAATGAAAACATACTTACCTGAAGACACCCATACACATATAGCAGATAGCCAAACCAGTACTGAAACAGTTATCAGTAGAGGTAATGGAATATGAGAGTATATCGTCGATCTGAAAAGGGAGGTAGGAGATGAATCTCTATGACTGATAACAGAGAACCTTTTAAAAGATTTCCCGTGAGAAAAACCATAGAATCAATAGGTGATACTCTCTTCACATCCCTCTCACATTCACTGTACTCTGAGAGGAATCTGGCTTTAAAATGCTGAGAAGTGCATATCATAGCACAAACTTACTTCACCACCTCCATAGGAGGCAAAGTTTGTAAAAACTGAATTGTGGGTGTGGTGAGGGGTGTATTTATAGGCATTTTGAGGTTTGGGAAACTTTGCCCCTCCTGGTAGGATTGTATATCCCATACGTCACTAGTTCATGGACTCTTGCCAATTACATGAAAAAAAAAATATTTTGACTTTTCTGTCCCTTTAAATTTCAGCCCTGGGTCTGAAAATACAGTGTACCTTAGATGCCAGAGATATGCATGAGGTCTAGAATTATCTGCCAGCCAAAGGGTTAATGATTAAATTACTATTTGCCTTAAGAAATGATTTACCATAAGAAAATAGCAGTGTAGAAAATGTTACTATTTTTTTTTATTTATTATTGACTTGACTCTATCATTGTGTGGGTGCCGCCTCTACAAAACATTGTATTGTGACTTTGCAATATCTCAGCCACCATTAATTTATTGTTTACCATGTACTACAGTATGTACTGTACTGTACGTGACTCACCTTCCCACTTATGTATTAGCCCACACTGTTTTTACTTCATCTAGAAACAGGTGCAGTTTTTTTCATCTGGGATGGTCTGCTGCATTAATGTGAGTGTGAATGACAGACAGCCTAATGGCCAAAAGATAGAGTGATATACAGCCTTGTACTTTTCATGAGCAGAAGGTTAACAACTGTATGGTGCTTTCTCTTATAGCTTCCTCTGTCTTTCTCTAATAGGTTTCCAGCTCAATGCAATGTCAAGGCTCATTTTCAAGCAAGAGGACATATTTTATGCCCCTGACAGGCTGCTTTTATCTAGAGTCATTTTAATCATTTCCTACATTTCAATTTAGGTCTATCATATGCTGATGTTTCTGTGAAATTTTCCAAGACCACAGTTTATTAATGAACTAATTTACTGTTGTAAAATATACAGTTTATTTCATGTAGCTCTTTGTTAATATAAACATTTGATTTATATAATGTATATTCATTTTGCATTAACCACATTTATTTGGTCAAATTATACTGCACAGATAATTAAACTTTTTTATTTTAACATAAATAAGCTCACTTTTTTTACATATTTTCTATATTGATATTTTTTATTTAAAAAATAGACATTTAAGATATCTGTGCCGATAAATATTAGTGCTGTTACTATTATGCTTGAATTCTGCCCACAGTGGGCTAGATTACGAATGTTGTGCTAAATAAAAAAAATAAAATTACAATTTTAACGCAGCCGGATTAGCGTGCGTATTACAAGTTGAAAGTAAAAAGTTTACACACATGTGAAAGTACGATGTGCAATAACTTCAGGACTTTGGATACCATGACTTCTTCTAACCCTAGACTGCTATGGGGTGTGCAGTTAAAAAACAAAAAACACTGCGTTAGACCCCCTAAACCTTAAGGTAGCTATGAATAGTTTACATTTCAGTGTTCTTCACATAGAAGTAAATGTTTTATTTAATTTTAATAAATATAAATATATATATATATATATATATATACACACACACACATATATATTTTTTGGTGCAAATATATATCTACACCAATAGTTGTTTGCAAAAGCAGATACTTGAGAATAATTTTGAGGAATCAGTCACAAAGTTGAAGTTATGCCGGGGCTGGATATTTCAACAAGACAACGACCCAAAAAACTGCTCAAAATCTACTCTGGCATTTATGCAGAGGAACAAGTACAATTTTCTGGAATGGTCATCCCAGTCCCCAGACCTGAATATCATTGAAAATCTGTGGGATGATTTGAAGCAGGCTGTCCATGCTCGGCAACCATCAAACCTAACTAAACTGGAGATGTTTTGCAAGGATGAATGGTACAAAATACCTTCATCCAGAATCCAGACACTCATTACAGGCTATAGAAAGGCTGTTATTTCTGCTAAAGGAGGCTCTACTAAATATTGATGCAATATTTCTGTTGGGGTGCCCAAATTTATGCACCTGTCTAATTTCGTTTTGATGCATATTGCACATTTTCTGTTAATCCAATAAACCTCATTTTACTACTGAAATATTACTGTATCCGTCAGTTATTTGATAGATCAAAATGAAATTGCTGATCCAAATGCCCAATTATTTATAAATGAAAATCATGGAAATTGTCAGGGGTGCCTAAACTTTTGCATACAACTGTATATCTATATGAATATATATATATATAAATATATATATATATATATATATATATATATATATATATATATATATATATTGTATATACATACATATATAGAAATATTTTATTTTTTAATCAAAAGAAAAAAATGTTTATATGTGAAGAATATTGGCATTTAAAGTATTTCTATTCAAATCACATTGATAAAAGAATACAAAATTATTTAGCATGTTTCAAGATATTTGACTGGGAATGGCTCAAAAGTGTGTCCGTTTGTTTTTATATGTATCAAGATTCATTGCTTATCAATTTAATGCATAAATTATGTATTTCAGAAGGTACATACCATTTCTAAACCTACAAATCAATGAAAATGTTTTTAACTAAAGTTCTTGCCATAAGTGCAATAAAGCCATGGAACTTTCTACCTAAGGAAATGGTAGTTGCAGATCAACATCCTAGATTCTCCATAAATCTTTATTTAAGGAAAATAAAACAATATTGTAATATGCATGCAGTATTTATTTGCTTGTTTTTATACAACCTTTGAAAAGAGTGCTCCATACCATGTTTATTGGAATGCTATACAATGAATTTCTTTTTACATTATTGGATTTAATGTTATAAAGCCACATGCAGCAAATTAGTTTATGTAATATATTTAAACAATATTACAACAGCTCATTAGCTGAGCTACATTGATGGCTTCCATATAGTCATAAAGGCTCTGAGTAGGGTTGCAACCTTTCTTGCAAAAAAAAAAAAAAAGAAATATGCTCATTAGCATACATTTGTATACGTAAATATACAGCTTAAATCAGGGACTAAAGCTTCTAGTTTAGATTATCTTTTTTTTATAACATCACACTTAGAAGAAATTTCACCATTACTTGGCCTTTATTTCTCTATTTATTCTTTATTTTCTACATTGACTGGAACCTTAAAAATGTCAGTAGTTTCGATAAAATACTGGCTGGGTGCCAACCCTAGCTATGAGTAGTGGTGCATTATATAAAGAGTTAATGTAGGAAGTTACTCAAAAGCTGAAACGACAGTCACATAATGGGTTTTTTCTTTATTTATTTTTTCGTCTTCAAAATATACAGAAAACAAACAGATGCTGGTTTCAGGGACAGTGTATCTGACGTGAAAATAACAGTTATATCCTAATGTGATTTGTTTATCATTTTAAACAAGTGATAACAGGGGAAAGTGAGGAAATATGAATGCATATCCAAAAGGAACATGGCGACGCATAAAGTGCACTTATATTATGCATGTATCCCATTCTGCAAGAAATTAGAATAGATTTCTTAGTAAACAACACTGAATAGAAAGCAATCTGCAAGAAATATGATGTTGTTGTGAACAGCAATAAAAGTTAACTACATGAAAAAATTGACTGCAAAGCCTATGACAGAAGAGACGGATGTAACATACTATTTCAGCTGTCTGCATTAAACACACTCTCCTCAGCAACATAGTGGAAGTTGGTGCTTTGAAAACAAAGAACACAAGGATAATAACCGCCCACCCCTTTTGTACACTAAGGTCTGCACATAAATGACAGGCAGTGCAATACCATTATGATATGGGGATGCAATGCATTTTTATGAGCAAGGTTAACAGTTTGTGAGGTTATTTTCCCCCTATAACACACAACTTTATAAACCAGTGACAAATATTTTGACAAGATAAAATAAAATAATTTGTCAGCACGCGCCTTCCAAGCATAATCATTAAACTGCAATAATCTTTTTTTATTATGAAAAGTAATATGGGGCTGTATAGTTTAAAGGGTTATAAAAGTGTAAAAGAAAATGTTCTGTTAGAGTGTTGACTTATTGCTCTTTTGCCTCAATAGAATTATGTGTTTAACCCATGCAGAGATGAAAACAAGCCGGCGGGCAAGTCTACTGCAGGAATCACTAGCCCTGTTCAGTGCATTACCCCTTTCAAGGGCTAATTTTAAGGGATCATTAAACAGCTCAAGCTTTTGTGTAAAAAAAAAAAAAAATTTATCCCACACTTCCTAGAGGAGCCAAAAAGCAGAATCTGTAACCTAGGTTTTTAATTGCTGTAAATTTCCTAAAGCAGTCATTTGATTTGCAGCATCTGCAGTTTACAGGTTGCATTCTGGCACTTCTAGGGAGTGTTGGTCAAGCAGAATTGTACACAAAAAGCAAGAGGTGTTTAATGTCCTTTTAATTATGTGTTTAAAGCCCCTCTGAGGGTTTATCACATAGTTATATGCAAATGACATTGCAATAAGAAATTGCTCTAACAAATTAGAAGCCTTTTCTTGTGAAAACCAACTAATGCCAATAATTCACAGTGATTTCTTGCCTAAATGTAAAATCCCTGTCTACATTGATGTGCAGGCAATATACAGTATAGTAACTATAACTACATGAACAGGAATTACAAGTTTCCTTTATTAGACTGCTGCTACCTGTGGGCTTGTACAATACAGTAACCTTCTTTGGGAGACGCTTAGGCTGATGATGGAAGTCCCAGCTTGATATGTTGCACAGTTTTACACAGAGCAATGTTATGCTACGCATAATTATTAGATAAACAGGAGGCTGCTCTTATGACATCTGATGATTCCTAAGACAGCACATGTCTAAACAGTTGGAAAAGCTTATTTACATAAGTGAGTGGGAGAGAAAGGCAATTACAAATGCCACAGTTTTCTCATAATAAATGCAGTTGTCAAGTCTTATTCTTGTCTCGAGGCATCAATGATATCAAAAAGAACCACTGGACAGTAGCAGTGGAAAGCAGAAATGATACAAACAGGCTTCAGAAAAATGACAGAATTTTTACATGAAAATGTAGAAAATATGCACCTTTATCCTTGTATTAGACTTTCTAACTTTATCTATGTCAACCAATAGAAAACTAGTTACAATTAGACTAAAAGAGACAAACTAAAAATGTAAATAAAACTGCTCAAATGTTTAGTAATGCATTGTAAAAGAAAATGAGGGGTTTGACTTTTTAGAGCACTGGGCTGACTTTTCACTTGGGTACAATTTGTACAGTAAGGATGGATTGTATCTGAATGACAAGGGTGCAGGTGTGTTGGGGAAAGGATGGTAGCAAGTTTAGAGAATCTTTTAAACTAGGCAAAGGGGGGGAAGGGTCAGTTAGAACACAATAGAATAGACAGACCAGTCTGTAATTCTGTCACTCCTTTGATATCTCAAAGAAGAGATGACTTAAGAAATGTCACATTAGAAAGTATGGAGGAAAGCACCAAGTATCAGCAGAAAGCACATACAAATTAAATGTATGGCAACAAATGCAAGAAGCATGACAGGTAAAATGGGGGAGCTGGAGCTCTTAGTTGCAGAAGAGGACTATGATGTTATCAGTATAACTGAAACCTGGTGGGATGATTCACATGACTGGGCAGTTAACTTAGAGGGGTATACTTTATTTAGGAGGGAAAGGAATAATAAAAGGGGTGGAGGAATCTGCATGTATATTAAACCTAACCTTAAACCTACAATAAGGGAAGATATCTCTGATTTAAAAAATTCAGATGCAGGAGCGCTACAGCTGAAGGTGGGTGAAGCAATAATAAGTCTCAAAAAGGTGAATAGTGCGTAAACTGATATAAATACTTAATATAAGTGACCAATATGTAAATACATAGATTGAAGATATCTCAAAAGAAAATAATAAAATAGAAATGAAAATAAAAAACCTATAATATAGGCATATATAATATACATTATAAAGTGCGTTAGTGCTGTATATTACAGATGTTATATTATTATATTATATGACCACAGAATGAATTCATTCAAATAACCATAAAAATTGTCAAAATCGGTATGAAAAATTTCTAAGTAACTGTAAAAAAGATTTCAGAATACACAATCCAAGACTAAAACTTAATTAAAAACTAATTAAAAATTGATTAAAAATTTGGTTAGAAATTTGATTAAAATTTTTATTAGATTCTCAAGGGGGAGGAGAGGGAGAGAAGGTGGGAAACAGAGGATCTCACATATATCATATAGTGTCCCATTAGATTCATAGGTTGATAAAAAATAAAAATGAAACCAATTAGTGTTAGACTAATGGACAATTTTAATCTAATAAAAATGGGGAAATGTCCAATTCAGAATTTAGGCCTGCAGGGAATAATGTGTCATATCTGTAAATAAATTCAGCCTCTTTTAATTTTAAGAATTTTTCTATATTGCCACCTCTCCAATTTTGCTTGACTTGTAGTATTCCCCAATATTTCAAGTCTATAGTTCTGCCACCATGTACTTGTTTAAAGTGCTTATAGAGGTTAGTATCCTCAGATCCCTTCTCAATACATAGGAGATGCTCCCTTATTCTATCCCTGATCATTCTTTTGGTTTCTCCAAAATACATCAGATTACATGTGCATGTGAGGACATAAATTACCCCCTTAGTTGTGCATCTGATGCAGTCTTTGATAATGATTTCTTCTCCTGATTTATGAACCTTCACTATACTTCTTTTATCACTGTGTTTACAAGCCTTACAGGAGTAGCAGGGGAAGAAGCCTGATATCCTCTCTCCATGTAGATTTTTTTGCACTGAACACTGTTTTTTAGCTGGTGTCCATTACCACAATCCCGCCGCCCTTGTCGGCGAGCTTAATGGTCACATTACGGTTCTTTTTTAAGTTTTCTAAAACAAGTGTATCTTTATTAGTCATATTAGTTTTTTAAAATTTCGATGGCTGGCTTTTCTTTAAATCTCTTAGGACCATTTGTTCAAAGGTCTCGAGATTACTCCCTTTTGCTGAGACTGGATTGAACGTGGATTTAGATCTCAAATTAGTATGTATAAAACCATCTTGTTTAGTTTCAACTCTGTTAGTGGAGATTCTTTCAAGTGGACTTTTCATGTAAAAGCGTTTAAGAGTAAGATTCCTTACAAACTTTTTAATATGGATATGTGTATTGAATTTATTCAACCTAGTACTAGGTGCAAACAAAAGACCATAACTTCAAATGTTTGTTTCCTCATCCTGTAGGGCAATACTACTGATATTGAACACCCCATTTTTCTTTATCTCCCTCTTTTGGCTTTGTGTGCTGATCCCACTCCCTCTTGTTCCTCTAGAGGTCTTTTTTTTGTGGTTTTTGTGTACCCATACATTTGTCTTGTTTTTTTCTAGTAAATCTTTTGATGTGCCCTCCCTTAGAGGGCTGTTTACTAAAAAAAGGAGCCTCATTTTCCTTATACCTAGTTCTATCTTCCTCATAATTTAAAGGTGTAAATCTATTTCTCACTGGTGTCTCCCATTTCTCTTTATTATCCCAAAATGGTCTGCTATTTCTATAAGGTTCTGACCTGTTCTTATCGGGGTAATTGCTATAATAGCTGTTCCTTACCCCAGAGTGGTAACCATCCTGTCCATCAGGCATATTAGAATTCCCATAATTATAGTAACCACGGTTTTGTGTTCTATTAGTATAAGAATAACCTGGTCTCCAGGAGCTATTAAAATCCCTATTGTCTTTCTCTCTGTTTCTATAAGTACTCTGTCTAGAGAAATTATGATTTCTACTCCCTTGCTTTTTGTTATAATTGACTACTGTCCACTCTTCTTTCGGTATATTAGACTCCATGTTCGTGAGTTCATTGTTAGTACCTGGGTTCAGTTTTTTTGTATCCCTATCTAACTTCTTCCATTTAGTTTTTAAAATGTCTTTATTTAGAGTGTCTAACCTCTCAATCATGGCTTTTTGTTTCTCTTTAAATGCCACTGATTTCTTATCTTTTAACTTATCCTTAATTTCTGTTATTTCTTTCTCTAGATCTACTAACGTGTCTTTCCTAGATTTTTTTAAAATTTCCATTAGATCTATTGAGGCCTTAGATAACACTTCATCCCATTCTAATTGAAGATTCTCTTTAAGGGGAAATGCACATGTTTTAGTTAGTACTAGGCCTTTAGGGATTATGCCTTTCCCAGTGTATTTATTTAAAAAGACAATTTCTGTTTTCTGTTTTAATTCTTTAGTTAAAAGCTTCTCTAATTTATTTAGAATATCTTCCAAACTTTCATATTCTGGATTTATGTTACTTTCATCTTCTTTATGATCATATAATTCTTTATATAAATGATCTCTGAATTCAAAAATATCTTCCATACTGGAAGGGGAGGACATTAAGTGAAGTGAATCCAAAGGGAGGGTCTAGTAACCAAGAGGTTAATTTAACAAAATAGAGAAAAAAGGGGAGGGATAATACAAAACGTGTATAAGTGCAAGATAGCTATAATATTAAATGGCTATCTCTAGTAATGTAATACGTGTGATTTATAAATATATAATTAATACCATATGTGATTAAAGGACAAAAAAATATTTTTAAAATATTTTTAAAATATTTTCAAAATATTTTTAAATTAGAGGACACCCGCAGCTCATTACAAGGGACCCAGAGGTAAAACCATAAAAAGTAAGTTAAATGAGTGCAGGGTGAGACCACCAGACTCCTGAAAAACCTAGGAGTCCCTATCATAGGTTTATACAACAGATTCAAAGAATTCAGATGCAGGAGCGCTACAGCTGAAGGTGGGTGAAGCAATAAAAAGTCTCAAAAAGGTGAATAGTGCGTAAACTGATATAAATACTTAATATAAGTGACCAATATGTAAATACATAGATTGAAGATATATCTCAAAAGTGAGGAGAGTATTAATTAAAACGATATCTCTGATACAGGCGCCAATGTAGAGACCCTGTGGCTGGAAATAAAGAGTGGGGGGGGGGGGGAATCCTAAAAAATATTACTAGGAACATGCTACAAGCCCCCCCAACATTAGTGATCTTGATGAAACTCAACTACTAATACAAATAGATAAGGCTGCTAATAACAGTGCTGTAATTATGGGAGATTTTAACCACCCTGATATAAACTGGGCCAATGAAACTAGTAATTCAGCTAAGGGGGATAGATTTTTAAATGTTCTTAGGGATAACTTCAATTAATAGAGGATCCAACTAGGAGTAACGCTATATTGGATTTAGTGCTATCAAATAATACAGATATAATATCAAACATAGAAGTTAAAGAACATTTGGGTAACAGTGATCATAACATGGTCACATTTGAAATCTCTTTTCATAAGCAGTGTCTTAAAGGTTTAGCCAAGACTTTAAATTTTAAGAAAGCAAAATTCAATGATTTAAGGAAATCATTAAATAACATAAATTGGGACAAAGTATTCTCTAATAAAAATACAGAGGATAAATGAATAACATTTAAAACTTTGTTAAATAAATATACATATCAACAAATACCATACGGTTATAAAAATAAAAGTATAAAATCCAAGCCAATGTGGCTGAACATAGGGCATTTAAATTATTCAAAGAAAATAGTACAAGCTATAAGTTCCATATTTGTAAGGAATGTAACAAAGCATGCAAAAAAGCAATAAAATTAGCCAAAATTGAAAATGAAAAATTAATTGCAAAGGATTCTAAATCTAAAGCTAAAAGGTTCTTTAAGTGCATTCTAAATCTAACAATAAAAGGTCCTTTAAGTGCATAAATAGCAAAAAATCTAAGAAACACAATATAGGTACATTAAAATGAGGGTAGCATGATTAACAGTGACAGGGAGAAGGCTAAGATACTAAACCAGTTTTTTTTCTTCAGTATACACAAGAGAGGAACCATTGGATGATACTTTGGAACAAAATAGAACATGCCAGCCCATACCATTAACAGGGTTATGTATAGAGGATATCAGGAACAAATTGGATAATATTAAGGTAAATAAAACTCCAGGCCCAGATGGAATACACCCAAGAGTGTTAAGGGAACTTAGCACTGTTATAGACAAACCTCTACTCTTAATTTTTCAAGACTCTTTATCCTCAGGCATGGTACCCAAGGATTGGCGTAAAGCTGATGTGGTGCCACTATTCAAAAAGGGAAGTAGGGATGATTCAGGAAGCTATAAACCAGTTAGTCTAACATCAATAGTGGGGAAGATATTTGAAGGGAATATAAGGGATTATATTGATGAGCATATTCATGTAAACAAGATTATGAGTTCTAATCAGCATGGTTTTATGAGAAATAGATCATGTCAAGCTAATCTAATTAGATTCTATGAGGAAGTAAGTAAAAATATAGATAAAGGGAATCAGTTGATGTGATATACTTAGATTTTGCAAAGGCGTTTGATACAGTGCCACATGAGAGATTAATGCACAAAATTAAGGGACTGGGGATAACTGAAAATGTTAGCTTATGGATAAATAACTGGATAAAAGATAGGGAGCAACGAGTAGTAGTAAATGGATCATACTCAGATTGGACAAAGGTAATCAGTAGAGTCCCCCAGGGATCAGTTCTGGGCCCTATTCTTTTCAATATTTTTATAAATGACTTGGAGCTAGGATTAAATAGTAACATCTCTATTTTTGCAGATGATACTAAGTTAAGTAAGGTCATTAGGTCAGCGCAGGATGAACTTTCGTTACAAAGGGACCTGCAAAAATTAGAAGTATGGGCAGGTAAATGGAAAATGAGATTTAATACGGGAAAATGCAAGGTTCTACATTTTGGAAATAAAAATAAGCAGGCAACGTATTATTTAAATGGGACAAGACTTAGCCAAACACAGGAGGAAAGGGATTTGGGGGTAGTAATAGATAACAAACTAAAGATGGGTGCACAAGGCAGGGCAGCAGCTTCAAAGGCTAATAAGATACTAGCATGTATTAAAAGAGGCATTGACTCAAGGGAGGAAAGCATAATTCTGTCACTATATAAAGCCCTGGTAAGACCTCACCTTGAGTATGGAGTGCAGTTCTGGGGACCAATCGCAAAAAAAGATATTGCAGAACTAGAAAAAGTTCAGAGAAGGGCCACAAAGCTAATAAGGGGGTTGGAGAATTTAACCTATGAGGAGAGGCTGGCCAAACTAAGTCTGTTTTCTTTAGAAAAAAGGCGCTTAAGAGGTGACATGATTATATTATATAAATATATTCAAGGCCCATATACAGAGATGGCAGAAGCTCTGTTTATTCCAAGAAAATTGTTTGTGACCAGAGGTCACAATTTATGGTTGGGGGGAAGGAGATTTAATCGCCTGCAACGGAAATGTTTTTTCACTGTAACAGCAATAAAATTGTGGAACTCATTACTAAAGGAGGTAGTGAATGCCAATACCCTAGATACATTTAAAAATATTTGGATACATTTCTGTCTATAAACAAAATTCATGGATATGATTGCTAGTATTAAATGGGTCACGTTTTAGTGGGATTATTTAAGTTTAACTGGAGCTTTTTGTATATATTTTAGATTTGTACAGGTTGAACTCGATGGACTTTGGTCTTTTTTCAACCTCATCTACTATGTTACTATGTTACCACCTGTAGTATACATTGTTTATTTTGCTCTCCAGTAGAGGATTCATCTTCTTAATCAGCCTGTAACTTTATGAATAAGGATATTGTACTGTACCTTTAGAAATAAATGGTTTACACATAAACAAATTTATTGTACTATATAATAATACCATGAATGTGCTTAAAAGGATGCATATGTGTCCTAAACTCTTGCTTGCTAACATGACATGATATAGGTTTTATAATGTACCAGACTCATATAAAAACATCATGGGAAAATAGATTAAAGAGATACTCAAAAATGTACCATATAAAATAGAAAGTTTCAAAATGTATTACAGCACTTGATTTTTTAAAAATGTATTTTTCTGTGTGAGTTTTTCCTATTGGCAGTTTAGTCCCATGACTTAGTTGTAAACAATCAGGCACTTTCATTTAGTTTCACTTTAACCCCTTAAGGACCAGGCATTTCAGACTAAAACTTATTCAAAAGACCAGAGCATTTCAAGCCTATTTGCTATCACTCCATTTGAACAGAAAAATAGCCTTGCTTTTTTTCTTATTTACCTATCAAAACTATATATATATATATATATATATATATATATATATATATATATATATATATATATATATATATATATATTAGTAGACAACCCATGGTATTGATCTAGGCACATTTTGGTATATTTCATGCCATTGAAGAACTTTCCTGTAGCATATCAGTCTCATCCTGACTTAACAGTACAGTCCACCCCTGAAATACCAGTCAATCCCTCTCTGAACAAGGGAAACGGCAAAACCACAGACGTACATTTTGGCCTAGTGTGGGCCTCGTCAGTGAGGTGCAGCCATATCCTTCTAGGCACACTAGGCATCACGGGAATCCAGATGTGGACCCGTTGCTCAGTGTGCCTGGCTGGACTGTACTGTTAAGTCAGGATCAGACTGATATGCTACAGGAAAGTTCTTCTCTGTGAAAGGCACATGTTGAGCAAAAAGAGGCTGCTTCTTGGGTGGTAACTAGCTATAGGGTGGTAACTAGCCATAGAGCAAGCTATTATGCTATTGTTCGTTCCCAGGTTGAGCGCTTCTATCTTTTTATTTATGCCAATTATGACTCTTAGGGAAGTCTCCCTAAGTTTGATGCGGGAATTCAGACGTGGACCCGTTGCTCAGTGTGCCTAGAGGGATATGGCTGCACTTCAGTGACGAGGCCCACACTAGGCCAAAACATACATCTGGGGTTTTGCTGTTTCCCTTGTTCAGAGAGGGATTGCCTGGTATTTTGGGGCTGGACTGTACTGTTAAGTCAGGATCAGACTGATATGCTACAGGAAAGTTCTTCTCTGTGAAAGGCACATGTTGAGTAAAAAGAGGCTGCTTCTTGGGTGGTAACTGGTCATAGAACAAGCTATTATGCTATTGTTCATTCCCAGGTTCAGCACTTCTCTCTTTTTACTTATGCCAATAATTATCCGTGCCTCATCCCTCCAAATTCCTATGTTAAACACATAGGTAAAGTTCCTCATGTGTAAGGTTGTGACCCCCAGCTATGTAGTACCTGTAAGGAGAGTACTATTGGATAGCTCCTAGGTTGTGTAGTGCCAGAGTCACTTACCTGGACTGAAGCACCCCTCTACTGTGCCTTACCAGTTTGCTGAGACCTTCCTCTCTCAAAGAATGCTGATCCAGTACAGAGCCCATCCAGTGCAAGTAAATATACTGCAGAGAATACTGCGGACATACCTGTAACCCCTTAGGGGGAAGCTAGGGACAGGTCTCTGTGATGCATGAAGGCAGTTATAGCTGTTTATTTACCCACTAGGGTAATGGAAAGCACATAACAGATCATCCTAACCCCTGTTTCATTCAGACTCTTCTTAAATCTTCTTGGAGTAAAGTTGTCTTGGGGTACTGGGTCCCAAGTCAGGTCTGAGTCTATAAATCATATGAAAAAGTAATAAACTTGATAGTATAGCACCTCTATAATTTTCAACCTATGTCCTCAGAACAAACTAGAGAGGGAGGGAAAGTGGGAGAGACTAAAGCTCTCTGAGGGTTCTTGACCTCCCCATGATATATATATATACAGTATATAAAAAGCTATGGACTCTCACCAGCTAAGAAGGAAATATGTTGCAGCATATTTATTTATTGTTTTATTTATTAAAAGCATGAGGAAAGCTCACATTTTTCTAACAGAGTATTAACATAAATATTGTTTTTATTTCCAATAAAATTATGCAGTACACATACTGCACTCCCAATATTGTAAACATACAGGCCAGGATTGGGTGTATTAACCTGTATTGTATTTAATAAGCTTTCATTCAATAATAAATACCACCTACTGAACTTAAAGGGAGAATAAACACTTTGTAATAACATTTTTTTCTGCAGTCTTGCAACACATTAACACTCTGGGTAAGTTTTAAAATGTTTTGAATTCATTAACATATTTCTTGCCATTATTATTTTGCAACAGCCAAACTCCACCCACTACTTCCCTAATTTGGATGAGTCAATCAGGACTTGTTACTGGAATAGACAAGTGATCATGTACCTGTGATCATTATGGTAGCAAAATTGTACTTGTTCCTTATTTCATAGTCTCTGATGAAGCCAATTAGGACAGATATGTGGCAGGAATAGGCTTGTAATGCCAGCTAAGCAGACAGAATGAGACAAATTTAAATTTTCTGACTTAATGAATTAAAAGAAAAGGGGCAAAATAAATAATAACTATTTTACAAATCTGTAAAATCGCAAAGCCTTTACTGACCCTTTAAATCATCAGTATAGTCAGCACCTACTCATCCCTATCCACTCTAATTAAACATATGCTCCACTAATTAGACACTGTCCAGAAAGAAAGAAAAATTTATAGGACAAATGAGAGGACAAAATAAATTATAGAGAAACTTCTAAATAAAGAATAAGAAAAGCATCAGCACAGGGAAGGGGTGTATTGTATTCTAAAGCCAGATAATAATAAATATGATATTATTAAATCTGGTACTACTGCTCTCCCAAATGTTGCAGACGTTACAGTATTAACATATAACAAGAATTATACAGTAATCATATCAGGGACGGAACTACAGGGGGTGCAGCCCAACTTAAAAAATAAATTTAAAAAAATTCCAATAAAAACGTTAACCTGCCACTGCCTGCACTGATATCATGTGAGTGTGACATGATGCTTCACTAGTGTCTCTGTCTCTGACTACAGGGGTTAGTGTTTCACCCATTGGTGTTTATGTGTGTGTTTGTGTGTGTGTATATGTGTATGTGTGTGTGTGTATGTATGCATGTGTGTGTATGTATGTATGCGTGTGTGTATGTATGTATGCATATGTGTGTATGTATGTATGTATGCGTGTGTGTATGTATGTGGCTGTGTGTGTATTTATGCATGTATGTGTGTGTGTGTGTGTATGTTTGTGGAACCAGAAAATTACAGACCTTGTTACTACAGCATGGGGGTGGCGGGGGGTAAACAGTGTCACTGTACAGTGCCACTATATACAGTACAAGGGGGGCTGGATCATGTCACAGACTACTGTGGTCACTTTATAAAGTACTAGGGCGGGTAGGGTCAGGCCAGCCATCTCACCGGCAGATTACAGACTCATTAACTCACTATATACAGTACTGGTGGGTTAAACGGTGTCACTATATACTGCAATAGGGGGTCAGACCATCTCACAGACTGTCGGCACAGGGTACCTCCTTTTTCAGACATGTAATCTGATTCAATTTTTTTTCTGTGTTAAATGTTAAAAAAAAAAAAAGATATGTATCAAATTCACATTTTTTTGGGGGGTGGGGGCCCTTCTTAGATTCTTGCACCTGGGCCCTGTGGTTTCTAGTTACGCCTCTGAATAATATAGTATAAAAGGTTTTCACTTTCCTGTTTAAACAATCAGCATAGCAAGGGACATTATATGTATTTTTCTAAGCAATTATATATCAATGTCTTATAAGCATTTAAATTGATTTTCAAGTTCAAGTACAGGTGAATTACAAGAAAAGGGGACACAATACATACTATACACACACACATTTATATATATAAATATATATGAATATATATATATATATATATATATATACACCCACAAACATATATATATATATATATATATATATATACATATATATACACACATACACACATATACGTGTTTATATATATATATATATATATATATATACACACACACTGTATATATATATATATATATATATGTATATATATATATATATATATATATATACTGTATACATAGGCTGACCATATTGCCGCTTTAAAAAGGGACACATATGAAAAATACATATGTCAGGGCTGTTTTCAGGGCTGTTTAAAGAAATCGTTTTGTATAAGAACCCTCACATATGTATTTTTCATATGCGTTCCTTCTTAAAGCGGCAATATGGTCAGCATATGTATACACCAGTGGATATAAAAAGTCTACACACCCCTGTTAAAATGGCAGGTTTCTGTGATGTAAAAAAATGAGACAAAGATAAATAATTTCAGAACTTTTTCCACCTTTAATGTAAACTATGCAACTCAATTGAAAAACAAACTGAAATCTTTAAAAAAAAAAAAATAATATGGTTGCATAAGTGTGCACACCCTTAAACTAATACTTTGGTGGAGCACCTTTTGATTTTATTACAGCACTCAGTATTTTTGGGTATGAGTTTATCAGCATGGCACATTCTTCTTTGCAAAAACACTCCAAAACTGTCAGATTGTGAGGGCATCTCCTGTGCAAAGGCCTCTTTAGATCACCCCACAGATTTTCGATTGGATTCAGGTCTGGGCTCTGGCTGGGCCATTTCAAAACTTTAATCTTCTTCTGGTGAAGCCATTCCTTTGTTGATTTGGATGAATGCTTTGGGTCGTTGTCATGCTGAAAGATGAAATTCCTCTTCATGTTCAGCTTTCTAGCAGAAGCCGGAAGGTTTTGTGCCAATATTGACTGGTATTTGAAACTGTTCATAATTCCCTCTACCTTGAATAAGGCCCCAGTTCCAGCTGAAGAAAAACAGACCAAAGCATGATGCTACCACCACCATGCTTCACTGTGGGTATGGTGTTCTTTTGGTGATATGTAGAGTTGTTTTTGCGCCAAACATATCTTTTGGAATTATTGCCAAAAAGTTCAACCTTGGTTTCATCAGACCATAACACCTTTTCTCACAAGCTTTTGGGAGGCTTCAGATGTGTTTTTGCTAAATTTAGCTGGGCTTGGATGTTTTTCTTTGTAAGAAAAGGCTTCCATCTTGCCGTCTACCCCAAAACCCAAACATATGAAGAACACGGGAGATTGTTGTCACATGTATTACACAGCCAGTACTTGCCAGATATTCATGCAGCTCCTTTAATGTTGCTGTAGGCCTCTTGGTAGCCTCCCAGACCAGTTTTCTTCTCGTTTTTTCATAAATTTTGGAGGGACATCCAGTTCTTGGTAATGTCATTGTTGTGCCATATGTTCTCCACTTGATGATGACTGTCTTCACTGTGTTCCATGGTATATCTAATGCCTTGGAAATTCTTTTGTATCCTTCTCCTGACTGATACCTTTTAACAATGAGATCCCTCTGATGCTTTGGAAGCTCTCTGTGGACCATGGCTTTTGCTGTAGGATGCGACTAAGAAAATGTCAGGAAAGACCTACTAGAACAGCTGAACTTTATTCAGGGTTAATCAGAGGCACTTTAAATTATGGCAGGTGTGTGATGACTCTTATTTAACCTGGTTTTGAATGTGATTGCTTAATTCTGAACACAACTACATCCCCAGTTATAAGTGTGCACACTTATGCAACCACATTATTTTAGTTTTTTTTGTTTACTTCCCTCCACCTTAAAGATTTCAGTTTGTTCTTCAATTGAGTTGTACAGTTTATAGGTCACATAAAGGTGGAAAAAGTTCTGAAATGATTTATCTTTGTCTAATTTTTTTACATCACAGAAACCAGACATTTTAACAGGGGTGTGTAGACTTTTTATATAATTACAACAGTAAGTGAATGGCTGCCCTGCATACAGTTGGTTACAAGAGTGCATATATATTTTACTGCTTCTGTGCTGAAGGAAACTGGTAGGAAAATGTTGCAATATTTTACAAAACTGTCCTGCATTGCTTTTACAGTAGGTGTTGCTCAAATTGCTTGTGTGATCAACTGTGCTTAATTCTCTTGCTCACTCTTATAAGCTCAACAGGGCTATTCGGAGAAAGGAATATGCAGCTTAAAACCTGCAAACAGATGCTTCCAGTGGCAGTTTTCACCTGCCTCGGAGGCAGAGCGATACAGATCACTGATCTAATTTCTCCGAGGGGACAAGACAAAGATCCGCATAGCAGAGAATTTTAGCTTGTATTTTAAGAAGCAGCAAACCAATCGATAGAGTAAACAGGCTGAAGCTTTAGCATTTACTTTCAGAGGTCTGTAAATGAAACTAATGCCAAAGGAATCAATCTTCAACAAGGAGTGACATAAACAGTGAACTCTTAAAATTTACATAGTTATTGTGACAGGAGAAAAGCATTATACTGGGGCACTGAGCTAAATAAATCCAAATGATCTTGAGAGTAAAAGTTACAAACAGTCTAGTTTTTTTTTTTTTTTCAGTAATTTTACTACATCACTAGATTCAATGTCCGTTTGAGACAAAAATATATTTTCATAATTATTTTTATTCACAGAAAAACTGAGTTATTTGAAATCTCCTTTAAAGTAATAGACAGACTAAAATAGTATGCGTCTTAACACTGTGATACAGTAAAAGTATTATGAGTTGATGGTAAATTGTTTTTGCTAACCCGATAAATGCAAAAAGCTGATGTAAGAATATCACATACGCATTTACGTATTCCACCCATAGAATTCAATAGAGCAAAAAAGTGTGTGTGGGGGGGGAAGTAAAACCTTATTCGCGCACAAACTTGATCGCAAATCCTGAAAAGCACTGATCCAGCATGAAAATATGAATATTTCACATTCCAATGTTCTTCACATAGAAGAATATGTTTTATTTATTCATAAATACATATATATATATATATATATATATATATATATATATATATATATATATATATATATATCAGAAAAACTGGTGATGAGAGGCTATGAGAGAGAGATGGTAAACAGAATTAAAGAAAGGCTATTGAGTACTCCTGGGAGAAACAGCTGGAGAGGACATGTGATATACCTTTAAGGCATATCCCCTCCTATCTTTTTCCTATGCCTATTTAAGCTCACTTCCTACTGTTGCCTGATAATTAAAGTACTTCACACAGCTGATCTGTGCAGAAGCTTTCTCATTTTCCTCCCTTCAGGTCTAATTGCGAGTATCGGCAGGAGTCTGTGGAAAAGCTGTCTAATCTATAGCAGTAACCAAAACCTGCCTTTTGCTCTTTAATTATCCTTCTCTTGTATAACTTTATTAATATTTGCTGGGATCTCTTAGACTCCTTACCGGACATCTACAACCCTCTTCGGACTACCTTCACGCAGACCGGAAACTGTCACCTCCTACCTGCTCCTCACGCTGAAAGGATCTTGTCAGTCTGTTTTCTCAGTTTGAATGGAAGGTAACCTGCATTTACCTGCACAACTTCTGGATTAAGGTACTCTGGAAAACTTCTACCTAACTGATTTGTTTACGCTGTTAACTGCTTTTACTTCTGCTTGATCGTATTCTGCAGATCTGTGTGCACGCATTTTGTTTCTGGATTGATTCACTTTTTGCAAGTCTGTTTCAGGATTTATCGTTAAACTGTCTCAAAATCGTTGTTAATTGTTACGAAGTATGATGAACTGTATTACTCTGAAGTACCTCAGAAACAAACTTTTCCCACTTGTACTAGTAAAGAACTGATCATATTCTATCACATGCTAAGTGAATCTTTGATGATTTGTCTGTTTTACAAATCTGATATTTAAAGGGTTTTCTTATTCATAAACCTATGTTACAGCAGTTTAATCTGCCCTGTTAAAAACTGCTCACACTATTTTTACCCAGTTACTCTGAAAGTGGATTCTGGGTTCAGATATACAAGAGCAAAAATCGTTTAATCCAGGTTTTCAGAAAAAGATACATATTGCTTTATTTGCATAACAGAATTATCAGGCCATAAACAAAAAAAATATATACTTTGGTGTTTTTGAATATTTAACAATGGATCCAAACAAGATCAATAACCAGTTTGCCAGCCTGACCCAAAATATAGATGATCTGGCCCGTGGTTTGACAGAGGCACAGGCTGAAAACTCAGTTCTCAAAGCCTTAATAAAAGACTAAATGACTTCAAAACAACCGGATATCCCAGAACCCCATATAAAGCTACCCACACCATTCTCAGGCAAACGTATGGAATTTCGTGATTTTAGAAATGCTTGCAACCTACTATTTACACTTAAACCTCGCACTTACCATACAGAAAGAATCAAGGTATGCACTACAATCTCATTTTTATTAGGAGAGCCCAGATCCTGGACGAATAGATTCTTGGAGTCTAACGACCCCATATTATACTCCTTACAACATTTTTTCTCAGCCATGGCAAGTCTCTATGAAGACACAAATACCCAAATAAATGCTGAAAACAAATTACATGCCTTAAAACAAGGAAAAAGAAACGTAGAGGAATATATAACAGATTTTCAAATGTGGGCGTCGGATTCCCAATGGAATCATATAAGTTTGAGGAACCAGTTCCATTTAGGACTCTCAGAGTCTCTAAAGAATGAACTCTCACGTCTAGCCCTACCAGAGACTTTAACTGGTTTAATTAAATTGAGCACAACTTTGGATAGAAGACTCAGAGAAAGAAAGGCAGAATGAGGAACTTATGATCCTACTGTTAAACGCACCTATACACCCTCTACAATTCCAGACAAAACACATTCTTATCCCACTCCTATGGAAATTGGAACAATTAAAGGACCTCTCTTCCAAGAGGAAAAAACAAGAAGGAGACTGTCAAATTTATGTCTTTACTGTGCCAATAAGGAACATACAGTGTCCGTTTGTCCATTAGTGGCAAAACAAAAGAAGGGTAAGGAAATAACTTTTGCACATACAGTGGGGCAAAAAAGTATTTAGTCAGCCACCAATTGTGCAAGTTCTCCCACTTAAGAAGATGAGAGAGGCCTGTCATTTTCATCATAGGTATACCTCAACTATGAGAGTCAAAATGTGGAAACAAATCCAGATAATCACATTGTCTGATTTGGAAAGAATTTATTTGCATATTATGGTGGAAAATAAGTATTTGGTCACCTACAAACAAGCAAGATGTCTGGCTCTCACAGACCTGTATCTTCTTCTTCCTATGATGAAAATTACAGGCCTCTCTCATCTTCTTAAGTGGGAGAACTTGCACAATTGGTGGCTGACTAAATACTTTTGTGCCACACTGTATGTATACAGTAAACATTCCTACTCAACTCACATTTCCTCTTTCCTTACAGTGGGATCAACAGCTCATTCAGACAGAGGCGCTGATTGATTCAGGAGCATCAGGAATGTTAATTGATAAAGATTTTGTTGTAAAAAATAAAATACCCACTGTGTGCAAGCATACACCTGTGTTTGTTAAATTAATAGATGGGACATTTATACAAAAGGTCCAATAACTCACCACACAATTCCTATATTAATAACTACACAAAAAGGACATACTGAGTATGTCTAATTCGATAGAATACCAATCTCAATACATTCAATTGTATTCGGTTACTCATGGTTACATACACACAATCCCACCATAGACTGGACACTTAATGACATCACACTAGAATCAAAATACTGTAAAAAAAACTTGTTACCCTCAGGTTTCTATATCCTTGAGTCTTGAGACTGTAGTACCAGAGGTATACTGTGATTTGTTAAACGTATTTAACCTCAAGGAAGCAGAGCACCTTCCACCACACAGGCTTTCCGACTGTCCAATAGATGATATATCTGGTTCACAAATCCCATACAGTAAAATCTACCCATTATCAGAAAATGAACTTAGTCATTTACGTACTTATCTCGATGAAAACTTAAAGGGATTTATTACCCATTCCACATCTCCAGCAGCTGCTGGAAAATTCTTCGTAAGGAATAAAGATGAGAGTCTAAGACCAATAATAGATTATAGAGCCCTCAATGCAATCACTGTAAAAAATCGCTACCCCTTACCGCTTATACCAGAATTATTAGAACGACTCTCCAAAGCTACAATTTACACAAAATTAGATCTGAAAGGAGCTTATAACCTTATTCGAATCAAAAAAGGAGACAAATGGAAAACAGCCTTCAGAACCAGATATGGTTTATTACAATATAATGTCATGCCATTCGGGCTGCCCCGGCTACATTCCAACATTTCATCAACAAGATTTTCCGAGATCTCACCAATGTATGCGTAATAATTTATCTTGACGACATCCTAATTCATTCTACAACTCTTCAAGAACATGAAAAACATGTACGCTGGGTTCTGACAAGATTGCGAGAACATAAACTCTTTGCAAAAGTCGAAAAATTTAATTTCCATGTAAAGAACATCAAGTTCCTAGGATATATAATCTCACCTGGTATGAGTCAAATGGATCCTGATAAAATTAAATCTATTATTGATTGTCCCCAACCTACTACGGTGAATAAACTCCAGAGATTTATAGGTTTCTCTAATTTTTACAGGAAGTTTGTTAAAAACTTCTCTTCTATAATCAAACCTTTGACACAACTCACTAGTAAAAACAACAAATTTACTTGGACATCTGAAGCTCAAGAAGCTTTTGCTTTTCTCAAAGATAGCTTCGTAACAGCCCCTATTCTAAGACTGCCAAATTATGATTTACAATCGGCTAGATTTGGAGTTTTGTCGGTAACGACCCGAAAAGCTAACGCCGGCTTTTTTCTGGCCGCACCATAAAAATAACTCTGGTATTGAGAGTCCACATAAAGGCTGCGTTAGGCTCCAAAAAAGGAGCGTAGAGCATATTTAACGCAGCTTCAACTCTTGATACCAGAGTTGCTTACGCAAGCGGCCAGCTTAAAAAACGTGCTCGTGCACGATTCCCCCATAGGAAACAATGGGGCTGTTTGAGCTGAAAAAAAACCTAACACCTGCAAAAAAGCCGCGTTCAGCTCCTAACGCAGCCCCATTGTTTGCTATGCGTAAACACTTCCTACGTCTGCACCTAACACTCTAACATGTACCCCGAGTCTAAACACCCCTAACCTTACACTTATTAACCCCTAATCTGCCGCCCCCGCTATCGCTGACCCCTGCATATTATTATTAACCCCTAATCTGCCGCTCCGTAAACCGCCGCTACTTACATTATCCCTATGTACCCCTAATCTGCTGCCCTAACATCGCCGACCCCTATATTATATTTATTAACCCCTAATCTGCCCCCCACAACGTCGCCTCCACCTGCCTACACTTATTAACCCCTAATCTGCCGAGCGGACCTGAGCGCTACTATAATAAAGTTATTAACCCCTAATCCGCCTCACTAACCCTATAATAAATAGTATTAACCCCTAATCTGCCCTCCCTAACATCGCCGACACCTAACTTCAATTATTAACCCCTAATCTGCCGACTGGAGCTCACCGCTATTCTAATAAATGTATTAACCCCTAAAGCTAAGTCTAACCCTAACACTAACACCCCCCTAAGTTAAATATAATTTACATCTAACGAAATTAATTATCTCTTATTAAATAAATTATTCCTATTTAAAGCTAAATACTTACCTGTAAAATAAATCAGAATATAGCTACAATATAAATTATAATTATATTATAGCTATTTTAGGATTAATATTTATTTTACAGGTAACTTTGTATTTATTTTAACCAGGTACAATAGCTATTAAATAGTTAAGAACTATTTAATAGTTACCTAGTTAAAATAATTACAAAATTACCTGTAAAATAAATCCTAACCTAAGTTAGAATTAAACCTAACACTATACTATCATTAAATTAATTAAATAAAATGCCTACAATTACCTACAATTAAACCTAGCACTACACTGTCAATAAATAAATTAAATACAATTCCTACAAATAACTACAATGAAATAAACTAACTAAAGTACAAAAAATAAAAAAGAACTAAGTTACAAAAAATAAAAAAATATTTACAAACATAAGAAAAATATTACAACAATTTTAAACTAATTACACCAACTCTAAGCCCCCTAATAAAATAACAAAGACCCCCAAAATAAAAAATGCCCTACCCTATTCTAAATTACTAAAGTTCAAAGCTCTTTTACCTTACCAGCCCTCAACAGGGCCCTTTGCGGGGCATGCCCCAAGAAGTTCAGCTCTTTTTCCTGTAAAAAAAAAACATACAATACCCCCCCCCAACATTACAACCCACCACCCACATACCCCTAATCTAACCCAAACCCCCCTTAAATAAACCTAACACTAAGCCCCTGAAGATCATCCTACCTTGTCTTCACCTCACCAGGTATCACCGATCCGTCCTGGCTCCAAAATCTTCATCCAACCCAAGCGGGGGCTGGCGATCCATCATCAGGTGGCTGAAGAGGTCCAGAAGAGGCTCCAAAGTCTTCATCCTATCCGGGAAGAAGAGTAGATCCGGACCGGCAACCATCATCTTCCAAGCGGCATCTTCTATCTTCATCCGATGAGGACCGGCTCCATCCTGAAGACCTCCAACGCGGACCCATCTTCATCCGGCGACGTCCAACTGAAGAATGACGGTTCCTTTAAGGGACGTCATCCAAGATGGCGTCCCTCGAATTCCGATTGGCTGATAGGATTCTATCAGCCAATCGGAATTAAGGTAAGAATATTCTGATTGTCTGATGGAATCAGCCAATCAGAATCAAGTTCAATCCGATTGGCTGATCCGATCAGTCAATCAGATTGAGCTCGCATTCTATTGGCTGTTCCGATCAGCCAATAGAATGCGAGCTCAATCTGATTGGCTGATCGGATCAGCCAATCCGATTGAACTTGATTCTGATTGGCTGATGGAATCCTATCAGCCAATCGGAATTCGAGGGACGCCATCTTGGATGACGTCCCTTAAAGGAACCGTCATTCTTCAGTTGGACGTCGCCGGATGAAGATGGGTCCGCGTCGGAGGTCTTCAGGATGGAGCCGGTCCTCATCGGATGAAGATAGAAGATGCCGCTTGGAAGATGATGGTTGCCGGTCCGGATCTACTCTTCTTCCCGGATAGGATGAAGACTCTGGAGCCTCTTCTGGACCTCTTCAGCCACCGGATGATGGATCGCCAGCCCCCGCTTGGGTTGGATGAAGATTTTGGAGCCAGGATGGATCGGTGATACCTGGTGAGGTGAAGACAAGGTAGGATGATCTTCAGGGGCTTAGTGTTAGGTTTATTTAAGGGGGGTTTGGGTTAGATTAGGGGTATGTGGGTGGTGGGTTGTAATGTTGGGGGGGTATTGTATGGTTTTTTTTACAGGAAAAAAGCTGAACTTCTTGGGGCATGCCCCGCAAAGGGCCCTGTTCAGGGCTGGTAAGGTAAAAGAGCTTTGAACTTTAGTAATTTAGAATAGGGTAGGGCATTTTTTATTTTGGGGGTCTTTGTTATTTTATTAGGGGGCTTAGAGTAGGTGTAATTAGTTTAAAATTGTTGTAATATTTTTCTTATGTTTGTAAATATTTTTTTATTTTTTGTAACTTAGTTCTTTTTTATTTTTTGTACTTTAGTTAGTTTATTTCATTGTAGTTATTTGTACATATTGTATTTAATTAATTTATTGATAGTGTAGTGTTAGGTTTAATTGTAGGTAATTGTAGGTATTTTATTTAATTAATTTATTGATAGTATAGTGTTAGGTTTAATTGTAACTTAGGTTAGGATTTATTTTACAGGTAATTTTGTAATTATTTTAACTAGGTAACTATTAAATAGTTCTTAACTATTTAATAGCTATTGTACCTGGTTAAAATAATTACAAAATTGCCTGTAAAATAAATATTAATCCTAAAATAGCTACAATGTAATTATAATTTATATTGTAGCTATATTAGGATTTATTTTACAGGTAAGTATTTAGCTTTAAATAGGAATAATTTATTTAATAAGAGTTAATTAATTTCGTTAGATTTAAATTATATTTAATTTAGGGGGGTGTTAGTGTTAGACTTAGCTTTAGGGGTTAATCCATTTATTAGAATAGCGGTGAGCTCCGGTCGGCAGATTAGGGGTTAATAATTGAAGTTAGGTGTCGGCGATGTTAGGGAGGGCAGATTAGGGGTTAATACTATTTATTATAGGGTTAGTGAGGCGGATTAGGGGTTAATAACTTTATAGTAGCGGTGCGGTCCGCTCGGCAGATTAGGGGTTAATAAGTGTAGGTAGCTGGCGGCGACGTTGTGGGGGCAGATTAGGGGTTAATAAATATAATACAGGGGTCGGCGGTGTTAGGGGCAGCAGATTAGGGGTACATAAGTATAACGTAGGTGGCGGTCGGCAGATTGGGGTTAAAAAAATGTAATCGAGTGGCGGCGATGTGGGGGGACCTCGGTTTAGGGGTACATAGGTAGTTTATGGGTGTTAGTGTACTTTAGAGTACAGTAGTTAAGAGCTTTATGAACCGGCGTTAGCCCAGAAAGCTCTTAACTACTGACTTTTTTCTGCGGCTGGAGTTTTGTCGTTAGATTTCTAACGCTCACTTCAGACACGACTCTAAATACCGGAGTTAGAAAGATCCCATTGAAAAGATAGGATACGCAAATGACGTAAGGGGATCTGCGGTATGGAAAAGTCACGGCTGAAAAGTGAGCGTTAGACCCTTTTTTGAGTGACTCAAAATACCGGAGTTAGCCTAAAACCAGCGTTAGGAGCCTCTAACGCTGGTTTTCACGGCTAACGCCAAACTTCAAATCTAGGCCAATATCTCTTGGAGGTAGATGCATCAGATTCTGGCATAGGGGCTGTACTCTCCCAACAAGATGAAAAGACTTCAGATCTACATCCTGTAGCTTTCTATTCAAGAACACTTCTCCCAGCTGAATGTAACTATAGTGTCGGAGACAAAGAATTACTGGCCATTAAGTGCTCCCTGGAACAATGGCGACATCTGCTCGAGGGGACTAAGATCCCTTTTTTGATATATACTGACCATAAGAACCTTGAGTATTTAAAAAGAAACAAAACTCTATCATCACGACAAGTAAGATGGGCCCTGTTTTTGGACAGATTCAATTTTCTCATATACAATATGTCCCATTGTAGTTATTTTTACTGGGTGCAATTTTCTTAGACACACGCACAGGGTTCAGGTTAGGGATATTATTAGGATTATCACTTTTAGCTATGCTCACTTAACAAACAATAGGTATTGCAAAGCTTTATTCTATTGTATCAAACTGGATACTATGTTTTTGTTGATTGCACAGTTTGTAACACCTGGATATCACCATGGCAACCATTTTGGAAGCTTTCTGTGTTGGGGGAGGGATCAGATATAGTTTAAATGATTGTTTGCTCTTTTCACTCTTGTTGGTCTGATGAAGGGGTGAACACCCCGAAACGTCACTGTAAATAAAATTGTGTTGTACACACAGTACTCCAAGAAATCTCAAAGCTTCTCAACTCTTGGAGTTTTAAGGAAGTTTCATGGTTGGGACGAATTGCATCATTGAAAATGACAATTCTTCCTAAGATCCTGTACTGTTTCAGATGCCTTCCTCTCAATGTACCTAAAATGCTACTCTGTAATCTTCAGTCTCTTTTTCAGAGATACGTATGGGGGCCCTCCAGACCTCGAATAGCATCAAAAACACTAACCTTTACACAAGGGTTTCAGCGCTAACTCTACAAGCGCAAAATGCATTTGTGCTCTCGCGATCACATTTACTTTACACTTGTAATACACGCGCTGTTTCCTACACACACAAAAAGCTATCACTCATGCACAACATGTCCTTATTAGTGTTTACTGCCCTTTAAGAACACATTTTTTTTACTATTTTTTATTTTATCATATGCATATCAAGCCTCAAGTGTGCTCCATAAAAGTATAACCCAAAATGAAATGAAAACTAGATTGAAATTTATGGTGGTAAAGAAGGTGGACTGTAATGTCATAGGGGCCTATCTATCAAGCTCCGAATGGCCGTGTTTCTGATTAGTCTTCAGACTCGCCAGAAACACAAGTTATGGAGCAGCGGTCTAAAGACCACTGCTCCATAACCCTGTGTCAATCAACCCAAGTACGATCGGGTTGATTGACACCCCCTGCTGAGTCTGCAGGAGGTGGCGTTGCACCAGCAGCTCACAAGAGCTGCTAGTGCAATGCTGAATACGGCCAGCGTATTGCTCTCCGCATTCAGCGATGTCTGTCGGACCTGATCCGGAGTGTCGGATCAGGTCTGACAGACATATGATAAATAGGCCCCATAGTTTCTCATAGGATGACTTTACGTAACATTGAATTCCAGACTGACTTTTGATATGAAAATGAGAAACCAATTTCTTGGTCTCAAGAAGTTTATGATTTATTACTGTGTACTAACAAAGAAGTTGCATTATGTTTGAATTTTGTAGTGATTAAAGGCCCATTAAATTGAGCAGAATTGCATAATCCACACATGTATAATAAAAAGGCAACTCAATAACACTGCTTCAATCCAATTACAGATTCATATACCTATGTATTGTAAACTTTTGCACATACTCAATAGGAGCTGTTGCCTCAGAAACTGTGCATAATTTGATAATGCAAATAAATTGGAAAGCATTTTATCTTTCATTTTCATGCTCTGTCTGAATAATGAAAGTGTAATTTAGACGTTAGTGTCCCTTTAAGGAATTATGTGCATGTGGTTTTTACATCATTATGTCTAGCATTTAATGTTTAACATCTATTTAACTGTCCACACTATAAATTGTTGGTTTGGTTTGGAATTAAATATTTGGCTGCTGTATTAAGTTACTCACATATCATAGTTGTATTTACACTCAGGTCCGTTTAAAGGGGTAGCACTGCACCTCTTTAACAGAAGGTAATTACCTTAACTTGCTTAACAAACAATATCATAATAGCCTGGTCAGTGTACGGCCCTTAAAAAGTTTAGTTGGACACTGTTAGTCTAGACCACTGTGATAACAGCAGTGTTCATTTTTATTTTTCAGTTTTTGCCACAGCTATCTCACATGCCCTGAATCATAATTATAATAATCGTATATTGTGAATCTACTGGGACTGCTGGAACCCACTAATATATATATACTGAAATTTGACTTACAATATGGTTTAAATGTAGGTAGCAAAAAAAACGTTTAAAATTGGTTCAGCTATGGGGGTCAATTTACTAATGTGCGAGCGGACATGATATGAAGTAGCGTATCATGCCCGCTGCACATCGATAAATGCCGATATCATACACTGTTGGCATTTACCATTGCACCAGCAGTTCTTGTGAACTGCTGGTGCAATATCGCCCCGTGCAGATTTGCGGCCAATCGGCCGCTAGCAGGGGGTGTCAATTAACCTGATCGCATCCGATCGGGTTGATTTCTGTCCGCCATCTCAGAGCAGGCGGACAGGTTATGGAGCAACGGTCTTTAGACACGGGGCATCAAGCTCCGTACGGAGCTTGCTAAATTGACCCCATGGGGTGAAAAAAGGCTTATCAGCGAAAGGGTTAAATCACGGACATTCTTCTACATTCTCTTGTTTATTTTATGTACAGATGTACAGTAATTTTCACCTGACCGTTATTGACAGTTACGCTTTATGTTCAAATGATTCTGCAATTATTGTCAAGTGCTTTCTAGGTCAAACCATGAAAGAATACAAGTGTTTGTTTGCCCATATAAAAAAAATACTTTGTGTTTGAATGCTGCAGAAATTGTGGCTTTGAAAATAACTGTATCTCCTTGGTGTTTACTGTTCTGTATTGTTAAAGGAATTTTAAAAATTCATTGCCAGGGAATTATCAATTTTACACTTGATTGATAGGCAAGGGATGTTGAAAAAAGCGTTCACTTTTTCCATTTTTCTCTCGGTGTTAACCATGCAATTACATTTTGAGCAATCACGATAATTAAAACAGTAATTTTATATAATTTATGTCAACATTTATGCTGAAATTAGTCATCAGTGCACAAAGAACAGACAAGGGCAAAGGGGATTTTTAAAATAAAAATAAAAAGTTTAATGCATTTTGTGAGGTCAGTTATACCAAAAACTAGCTGAATACATTAAATAAGAGTAGCTTAGAGCGATTAATGTGCCACAATTGACACAAAAGTGTGTTTAAATAGAAGATAAATATTTTACACTGTACAAAAATCCATTTCCTTACAGACAAGAAATACGTTGTTAATATTCATGGCTGATAAATATGAGCATACAAATGTCATTTTATATCCATGTATCTGTATGAAAAATGATAAAGAAACATCTGTTGAATTATTTTAAAAGAGAATATATATTTTAAAAAATATATATATAGGAATTTTTATTGCCAATACATAGTGTTAACTGATTTTGTCAACTTACAAATGGCAAAATAAATTTAAAAGTCTTGTTGTTATGGTCTTTTGGAATCCAATGAGAGCGGCTATATTTGCACACAGAGAACCATAAATTATACAGATGGTTGTAACGCAGGCTTGTCCATCATTTATTAGGCACTTAGATTTTTTTATTCATAGATATTACAGAAATCTGCTCTGTCTCTAGCAATCAAGAGCAGACATTGGAAAAGCCTGCAGAATGTCCTTCCTGGTAATCTGGAAATAGGGTAATGGTCCATATGTTGGATGCATTGCTCATTGATGTAGAGAGTAGTCAGTTACAGGTAGGAAGATCTTCAGGCAACAACAGACAAATGTGTCAGAAATAAAGTTGAGTTGTAACTTAAAGGAACACTAAAGTCAAAATTCAATTAACTTCCATTATCAAAATGTGAACAAACTTTTTATATAAATACTTTCTGAGACACAGGCTCCTTTATACTAGACATGTGAAACGCTAAAAAAATTGTTTAGTTTAGTCTTCATTAGTTAAATAAATCATTTCATTTCGGGAAATTAGTTAAGTTAAAGAAATAACTTTGTTTCGGCAAATTAGTTATGTTAAGTTAAATCGTTATTTCGGATCTATTTGTTATTTCAGATCCGTTCGTTATTCATATTCATTATTCTATTCTAAAATTTACAATAGAATAATGAATATGAATAAAGAATGGATCCAAAAATAACTAATGAATCCAAAAAAACTAATTTGCTGAAACAAAATTAAAGCTATTAACCCCTAAACCACCACCCCATCACTGACACTAACTAATTTACAACCCATTAAAAATAAAAAAAGCCCTAATCTAAAAATGAAAACACCCCCAAAATAACCTAACTGGCAAAAGATCATCATCCCTGCGGCAAAACATCTTCATCTAGGCGGTTCCATCTGTATACATCGCGGGATAGTATCTTCTATCTTCATCCCAGCAGAGGCGGGGCAGTCGGTGGATGCGTGCATGCGAAGGTCCAGGCAGCGGGGTATTTGTTTATTTTTTTTGGCAAAAGAGCTGTTAACTTTAGGGCGATGCCCCACAAAAGGCCCTTTTAAGGGCTATTGGTAGTTTATTATTGATTAGGGTTTTTGTTTATTTTGGGGTGGGTTTTTTTTTTATATGGGGTATTAGAATAGGAATAATTTTTATTATTTTGGATAATTTAATTGGTTATTTTTTAACCTTAGTATTTATTATTTTTGTAATTATAGTTGTAATTATTTTGTAATGTTAGGTTTTATTATTTTTAGTAATGTTAGGTTTTTTATTTTTTGTATTAGTATATTTTTTTAAAACAAGTCATGTTAGTTTTTTTTAGTTTAAGCTTAGGTTTTATTTTTATTTCAAAGGTAAGTTTGTATTTATTTTTAAATAGGTAGTTAGTTAATAATTGTAACTACTTTAGGTGTTTTTTAATTATGTTAAAGTTAAGGGGTGTTAGGTTTAGGAGTTAATACTATTTAATAGTTTAATTACGCTAGTTGCGATGTGGGGGGGTAGTGGTGTAGAGGTTAATTATTTTATTTAGTGTTTGTGATGTGGGGGGACAGCAGTTTAGAGGATAATAGGTTTAGTTGGTATTGGCGATGTGGAGGGGCGGCGGTTTAGAGATTAATAGGTTTAGTTTGTGTTGGCGATGTGGGGGGGCAGCGGTTTAGGGGTTAATAGGTTTATTTAGTGTTGGCGATGTGGGGGGACGGCAGTTTAGGGTCAATAGGTTTATTTAGTGTTGGTGATGTCGGAAAATTGTGATTTAGTGGTTAATATGTTTAGTTGGTGACGGCGATGTCGGGGAATGGCGGTTTAAAGGTTAATAGGTTTAGTTAGTGTCGGTGATGTGGGGGGGGGGGGCGGTTTAGGGGCTAATAGGTTTACTTAGTGTTGGTGATGTCGGGGAATGGTGGTTTAGAGGTTAATCGGTTTAGTTAGTGTCAGGGATGTGGGCGGCAGCGGTTTAGGGATTAATAGGTTTATTTAGTGTTGCTGATGTGTGGGGAACGGTATTTTAGAAGTTAATAGGTTTAGTTAGTGTCGATGATGTGGGGGGTGGTTTAGGGGTTAATAGGTTTAATTAGTGTTGGCAATGTGGGGGTGGGGCGGCAGTTTAGGGGTTTATAGCTTTAGTTAGTGTTTCCGATTTCGGGGAATAGCGATTTAGAGGTTAATATGTTTAGTTAGCGTTGGCGATGTCGGGGAACGGCAGTTTAGAGGTTAATAGGTTAAGTTAGTGTCGGCGATGTCGGGGAATGGCAGTTTAGCAGTTAATAGGTTAAGTTAGTGTCAGCGATGTCGGGGAATGATGGTTTAAAGGTTATAGGTTTAGTTAGTGTCTGCGATGTGGGGGGCGGTTTAGGGGTTAATAGGTTTAGTTAGTGTCGGGGCGGCGGTTTAGGGGATAATAGCGTTATTTAGTGTTTTAGTTAGTGTTGGCGATGTTTGGGAACTGCGGTTTAGATGAACAATAAAAAATTCAGAGTTTGAAAAAGGAATGGATCCAAAAATTTGGAAACTGATTTTTGTTATGGTGCCGATTCGGAAATTCAGATTAATTTGAATTGGCAAAAATTCGGTCGAAACGAATTGTACATGTCTAGTTTATACATATATGCATTTTGTGATTGTCACATGAAACAGGGGGGAAGGAAAATTTAACTAACTTTGAAATTTGACAGCAAAAAAACTACTACTCATTTGAAATTCAGACTAAGTGCTTTTGATTATTATTTTATTATGCACTTGTTGATTATGCAATTCTACTTGTCCAGCAAAAGTCATGATGCAAATTGATATGTATCTCCAACACATAACAAACCATCTCAGTCACACTTTTGAATGCACGTACAAGGAGTATATCTAGATATTTTCCATATAGCAGTGAAGAGACTCATTATTTAATTTTTTGTATCAGTGCAAAGTGGATCTCAGGCCAGACATTTACATTTTGTCGAAGCTTATTCCAGAATTTCAAGCCTCTCAAAATGTATCTTCACTCAATTTGTCCAAGTACAAAATGACCTAAATGCAAAAAAATAATATATATATAGGTCTATCAGAGTGATAGACTTCAGGATGTGAGAACCATCATACAGTATGACTTTGGTTTAATTAATTAAACAAGGAAAAAAACAGACCAGCAAATTAATATCCATTGAAGTGTTTTATGTGCATATTTGAATGGTTTAAATGTAAAAAAAAATTAGTTCACAGTTACAGTTTGTAATTTCCCTTTTAGCTAATGGTATTAGTAGATTTGATGAAAGATAGACACATAGATAAACCCGGCGTTATCAGGCAAGAAGTGAGCGTAAAGCAAAATTGAGCTCCATACCGCACTCCAATACCAGCGCTGCTGAAAGCTGCAGTGAAATGGTTTTACGTGCTCGTGCACAATTTCCCCATAGTCATCAATGGGGAGAGCCGGCTGAAAAAAAAGTCTAACACCTGCAATAAAGGAGTATAAAGCTCCGTAATGCAGCCCCATTGATTCCTATGGGGAAACAAAATTTATGTTTATACCTAATACCCTAACATGAACCCAGAGTCTAAACACCCCTATTCTTACACTTATTAACCCCTAATCTGCTGCCCCTGACATCGCCGACACCTACATTATACTTATTAACCCCTAATATGCCGCTCCGGACATCACAGCCACTATAATAAACATATTAACCCCTAAACCGTCATAATCCCGCACCACAATCACTAGTTAAATATTATTAACCCGTAATCTGCTGCCCCTAACATCGCCGCCACCTACCTACATTTATTAACCCCTAATCTGACACCCCCCACGTCGTCGCCACTATACTAAATTTATTAACCCCTAAACCTAAGTCTAACCCTAACACCCCCTAACTTAAATATAATTAAAATAAATCTAAATAAAACCTACTATCATTACCTAAATTATTCCTATTTAAAACTAAATACTTACCTGTAAAATAAACCCTAAGATAGCTACAATATAACTAATAGTTACATTGTAGCTATCTTAGGTTTTATTTTTATTTCACAGGCAAGTTTGTATTTATTTTAACTAGATAGAATAGTTACTAAATAGTTATTAACTATTTACTAACTACCTAGCTAAAGTGAATACAAATTTACCTGTAAAATAAAACCTAACCTGTCTTACACTACCACCTAACCTTACACTACAATTAAATAAATTACATTAATTAAATACAATTACCTAAATTACAAAAAAACAACACTAAATTACATAAAATAAAAAAAGAAATGATCAGATATTTGAACTAATTACACCTAATCTAATAGCCCTATCAAAATAAACCTAGCCATTGCCCCAAAGAAATCAGCTCTTTTACCTGTAAAAAAAAATGCAAACACCCCCCAACAGTAAAGCCCACCACCCACACAACCAACTAAATTACCTTTTAAGGGCAATGCCCATCCAAATGCCCTTTTCAGGACAATGGGGAGCTTAGGTTTTTTTAGTTAGGATTTTATTTGGGGGGTTGGTTGTGTGGGTGGTGGGTTTTACTGTTGGGGGGTTGTTTGTATTTTTTTTTACAGGTAAAAGAGCTGATTTCTTTGGGGCAATGCCCCGCAAAAGGCCCTTTTAAGGGCTATTGGTAGTTTAGTTTAGGCTAGGGGTTTTTTTTTTATTTTGGGGGAGCTTTTTTATTTTGATAGGGCTATTAAATTAGGTGTAATTAGTTTAAATATCTGATAATTTCTTTTTTTATTTTGTGTAATTTAGTGTTTTTTTTGTTTGCAATTTAGTTAATTGTATTTAATTTAGGTAATTGATTTAATTGTAGTGTAAGGTTAGGTGTTAGTGTAACTTAGGTTAGGTTTTATTTTACAGGTAAATTTGTATTTATTTTAACTAGGTAGTTAGTAAATAGTTAATAACTATTTAGTAACTATTCTACCTAGTTAAAATAAATACAAACTTGCCTGTGAAATAAAACCTAAGATAGATACAATGTAACTATTAGTTATATTGTAGCTAGCTTAGGTTTTATTTTATAGGTAAGAATTTAGTTTTAAATAGGAATTATTTAGTTATTAATAGTAGGTTTTATTTAGATTTATTTTAATTATATTAAAGTTAGTGTTTGTTAGGGTTAGGGTTAGACTTAGCGTTAGGTTTAGGGGTTAATAAATGTAGTATAGTGGCGGTGACGTTGGGGGCGGAAGATTAGGGGTTAATAAATGTAGGTAGGTGGCGGCGATGTTAGGGGCGGCAGATTTAGGGGTTAATATGTTTATTCTAGTGGCGGTGAAGTCCAGAGCGGTAGATTAAGGGTTAATAATTTTATTTTAGTGTTTGCAATGTGGGAGGGCCTCGGTTTAGGGATTAATAGGTAGTTTATGGGTGTTAGTGTACTTTTTAGCACTTTAGTTATGAGTTTTATGCTACAGATTTGTAGCGTAAAACCTATAACTACTGACGGTATGGATCTTGGCGGTATTGGCTGTACCGCTCACTTTTTTGGCCACCCAGGCAGACTCGTAAAACCACGCAAAGGAAGTCCCATTGAAAAAGGACTTTTTGAAAGCTGAGGTAGTTACGTTGCGTTTCGGCCAAAAAAGTGTGCGGTGCAGCTAAACCTGCAAAACTCGTAATACCAGCGGTAGTGAAAAAGAGCCATAACGATGCTTTTTCACTCATAGCGCAAAACTCGTAATCTAGCCATATATTTGTTCTTATTGCATGATCCAGAGAACTATTTTCTTCTAAAAGCTGGTACAACGTCAGCTGCATTAAGAGAAGGCCACAACAGAAAACACTTTTGTAATTTTAGGCACCGTGGTAGTTTGATTTCTGAACATATGTATCTTTAAATTGTATTAGACCACTTTCCCAAGAGAATTGTGGTATAAATACACTATGCACTGTGTTACCATGTTGTTTGTGTGCGTGCAGACATGGAAAATAAGCCAGTAAAACACCATTAAAACTTAAGGGCACTCAGAAATCTCAAGAAGTCCCTCTGTCCCACCATACAAAACTTAATGTAAAATGATTCTTCAACCGATCACAGATATCAACAAAACTATAGGAGCTCCTCATAACCACTTTGAAAAAATTGAGGCTTACTGATCTGGGAAATATTAACCTTGTCCAACATGCGCAACATTTCCTCTTCATAGAGAGACTGCAGCTAATGAGGTCATCAAGCTGCAACCAGAATCTACATAATGGCTGATAAAAAGACATTGCTGACTTAGCCAAACAGTCCTTGAAACAATCTATAGTCTGCTTTACTCATATATAGGCAACTGCAAAATATTATCATTCTACTATAGTTTTATGCCAAACTACATCTTCTTGTTAACTAATCACAATTATGCACCTTTCTTCTATCTTCCCCCTTTTCTATTAATGATTAAAAATACTGATTTTCTTTTTTTATTATAATATCTTAATTTAAAAGAACATTGACACACCAGATGTTTAAAAAAGCACTTTTAAGTAATATTAGTACAGGTAGCCCTCAGTTTACGCTGGGGTTAGGTTCCAGAAGGAATGGTTGTAAATCGAAACCGTTGTAAATTGAAACCCAGTTTATAATGTAAGTCAATGGGAAGTGCGGGAGATAGGTTCCAGGCCCCTCTCAAAATTTTCATAAGTAACACCTAATACATTATTTTTAAAGCTTTGAAATGAAGACTTTAAATGCTAAACAGCATTATAAACCTAATAAAATAATCACACAACACAGACTTCACTTGCATTTTTCTGCAAACAGTTCTTTCTATGCATTCCAATCTGGACTGATTTATAGACAGGAAGATCTTGTTCCTTTGAAATCTGCTCGATAGCTCAGGTCTGGTTAAACTGATTAATTTCAGCTTGCTTGGCTTTGCTGCAACACAAGTGGACAGCTCCACCTACTGGCTATTTTAATAAATGCACTGCTTCTCAATGCTTTTCAATAGCAGTCACATGACTGGAGAAAAAGGTTGTTATTCTGAAACGGTGTAAATTGAACCGTTGTAAAACGAGGGCCACCTGTATTGATAAACCAGATTGTGCTCCCAAAGGGCTCCATGTACTAAGCAGCAAAAGCTGCTCCGGAGCCCTTGCGGGGCAGGTTTGCATATGTGAGCCTGCTTCCCGCAATGTAAGAAGCAGCTTGTTAAACTCTACGCCACCTCTGAGATGGCGAGGGAAAATCACTGAGCATTGACAGTCCCTTCTCTCATGCGATTGGTTGTGTGAGAGGAGGGGCGGGATTTACACGCTCACTTGAGCGTATAATCATACATACGGGCAATGGACCCTGTACGTCTGCTGCCCGTATGTAGCGAAGGAGAGTGGACAAGTTCTCGTGTTGAGAAGCTTGTCTGCTCGCTCCTTAGCACATGGGGGCCATAGTCTCAAAAGATTTCAACTCACTTTCACTTTCATAGTTGTGTTTGTCTTTACAGTAAAGAGGAATCCTTTTGAAAGAGTGAAGTAGCCATTGGGTCATATCATTGTTTTTCCATTAAAAATATTCATATATATTTTCAATCTAATTGGGCTTAGTTCCACAAAAACAGAAATATATATGCAGATATCGTATACTTTACAAGTCCTTTTTTGCAGCAGCAGAAGAAGCAGCAACAATGCATTAACAGTTCCACAGAAGACAGCAACAGATATTGTCTGGCTTTCTGTATGCAGGTCCTATGCAGTTAACATTGGAATGAAAAATAAAATTAGGAACAATTACAGCAGTACTTTAAAAAAAAGAAGAGGTGGAAGGCTACTGAGCATCAGTAAAACGGTATGTTTATTTCCAATATTAAAAAATACACATGAAAGTGAGCAAAGTCACAACAAACAGGGAAGGAGACAGCAGTCTTACATGTTTCACGCACACTTGCGCTTAATCATAGATGACTGCATACAGCAGTACTTTGGCAAATTTATCGGAGGCAAATACACCAAGACTTGTTTAAATTAGTGATTATTGGTTGAAAAATACATGCATTAGTCATGTGCATTTATTTTGTATATTTAACACATTAGAAACTGTAAACACTTTTAAATATTTATAGAAAAATATTATATCCTATTAGCTGTTCAAATCAACCAATAGGATGAAAGCTTCTGAAATCCTATTGGCTGTTCAAATCGGCCAATAGAATTTCAGTAGCTCTCATCCTATTGGCTGTTTTGAACAGCCAATAGGATTTCAGTAGCTCTCATCCTATTGGCTGATTTGAATTTGAAGAATCAAATCAGAAAATAGGAATGCAAGGTACGCCATTTTGATACGGGTACCTTGCATTCAACTTAAGTGTACGGCGGTGACCGGATGAAGAGGACGCTCCGCGCAGGATGTCATCCCAGAGATGGATGAAGATGTCGGAACCTGGATGAAGACTTCTCGCTGCCTGGATGAAGATGGATGTCCGGACTTCAGGAACCGTAAGTAGATTTTTTTTTTGGTTTAGGTGTTTTTTTTTCAATTTTTGGGTGTTTTTTTTTTAAATTAGGGCTTTTGGGCACTTGTAAAAGAGCTGAATGCCCTTTTAAGGGCAATGAAAAAGCTGAATGTCCTTTTAAGGGCAATGCCCATACAAATGCCCCTTTAGGGGCAATGGGTAGCTTAGGATTTTTTAGAGTTAGGTTTTTTATTTTGGTGGGTTGGTGGGGGGTTTTACTTTTAGGGGGTTTAGTAATTTTGTAAGGTAAAACAGCTGTTTAACTTAGGGCAATGCCTTACAAAAGGCTCTTTTAAGGGGTATTGGTAGTTTATTGTAGGTTAGGGGGTATTTTTTATTTTGGGGGCTTTTTTATTTTTATAGGGCTATTAGATTAGGTGTAATTCTTTTTATTTATGATAATTTCGTTTATTATTTTATGTAATCTTAGAGTTTTTTATGTTTTGTAATTTAGTGTTTATTATTTTTTGTAATGTTAGATTTTTTTAAAAAATTTTTGTAGTGTTAGGTTTTTTAATTTTTTTATTTAGGTTTTTAATTGGTAGTTTTTTTTATTTTATTAGAATAGTTATGTTGGGTTAATTTATAATTTGTTTAATGTTATTTTTTTATTTCACAGGTAAGTTTTTATTTATTTTAAGATAGTTATATTGTAATTTTAATTTAAAGTTGGGGGGAGTTAGGTTTAATTTAGTGTTTTGCGATGTGGGGGGTCCGCGGATTAGGGGTTAATAGGTTTACTAAGGTGTCGGCGATGTTGGGGGCGGGCAGATTAGGGGTTAATAACTTTTATTAGTGTTGGCGATGTCGAGGAGTGGCGGAATTGGGGTTAATACAGGGAGTGCAGAATTATTAGGCAAATGAGTATTTTGGCCACATCATCCTCTTTATGCATGTTGTCTTACTCCAAGCTGTATAGGCTCGAAAGCCTACTACCAATTAAGCATATTAGGTGATGTGCATCTCTGTAATGAGAAGGGGTGTGGTCTAATGACATCAACACCCTATATCAGGTGTGCATAATTATTAGGCAACTTCCTTTCCTTTGGCAAAATGGGTCAAAAGAAGGACTTGACAGGCTCAGAAAAGTCAAAAATAGTGAGATATCTTGCAGAGGGATGCAGCACTCTTAAAATTGCAAAGCTTCTGAAGCGTGATCATCGAACAATCAAGCGTTTCATTCAAAATAGTCAACAGGGTCGCAAGAAGCGTGTGGAAAAACCAAGGCGCAAAATAACTGCCCATGAACTGAGAAAAGTCAAGCGTGCAGCTGCCAAGATGCCACTTGCCACCAGTTTGGCCATATTTCAGAGCTGCAACATCACTGGAGTGCCCAAAAGCACAAGGTGTGCAATACTCAGAGACATGGCCAAGGTAAGAAAGGCTGAAAGACGACCACCACTGAACAAGACACACAAGCTGAAACGTCAAGACTGGGCCAAGAAATATCTCAAGACTGATTTTTCTAAGGTTTTATGGACTGATGAAATGAGAGTGAGTCTTGATTGGTAAAGGGCAGAGAGCTCCAGTCCGACTCAGACGCCAGCAAGGTGGAGGTGGAGTACTGGTTTGGGCTGGTATCATCAAAGATGAGCTTGTGGGGCCTTTTCGGGTTGAGGATGGAGTCAAGCTCAACTCCCAGTCCTACTGCCAGTTTCTGGAAGACACCTTCTTCAAGCAGTGGTACAGGAAGAAGTCTACATCCTTCAAGAAAAACATGATTTTCATGCAGGACAATGCTCCATCACACGCGTCCAAGTACTCCACAGCGTGGCTGGCAAGAAAGGGTATAAAAGAAGAAAATCTAATGACATGGCCTCCTTGTTCACCTGATCTGAACCCCATTGAGAACCTGTGGTCCATCATCAAATGTGAGATTTACAAGGAGGGAAAACAGTACACCTCTCTGAACAGTGCCTGGGAGGCTGTGGTTGCTGCTGCACGCAATGTTGATGGTGAACAGATCAAAACACTGACAGAATCCATGGATGGCAGGCTTTTGAGTGTCCTTGCAAAGAAAGGTGGCTATATTGGTCACTGATTTGTTTTTGTTTTGTTTTTGAATGTCAGAAATGTATATTTGTGAATGTTGAGATGTTATATTGGTTTCACTGGTAAAAATAAATAATTGAAATGGGTATATATTTGTTTTTTGTTAAGTTGCCTAATAATTATGCACAGTAATAGTCACCTGCACACACAGATATCCCCCTAAAATAGCTAAAACTAAAAACAAACTAAAAACTACTTCCAAAAATATTCAGCTTTGATATTAATGAGTTTTTTGGGTTCATTGAGAACATGGTTGTTGTTCAATAATAAAATTAATCCTCAAAAATACAACTTGCCTAATAATTCTGCACTCCCTGTAATTATATTTTGTGTTGGCGATGTTGGGGAGTAGCAGAATAGGGGTTAATAATTATATTTAGAGTTGGCAATGTCAGGGAGCTGCGGCTTAGGGGGCAATCACTTTATTTAGGTGTCAGCGATGTCGGGGAGTGGCGGATTAGGGGTGTTTAGACTAGGGGTCTATGTTAGGGTGTAAGGTTTAAACATAATTTTCTTTTCCCCATAGACATCAATGAGGTTGCGTTACGGCGATCTCCATTCCGCAATCGCAGGTGTTAGTTTTTTTTTATAACACTCTCTCCCCATTGATGTCTAAGGGGGAAAGCGTGCATGAGCACGTCAAGTCAGCCCTTGGCTTTTGTGCGATATGGAGCTTAACGCACCATAATGCACAGCACAAGGAGGCTTTTCAGTAACTCGTAATGGCAGCGCTATGGAGAGTGCAATAACGCAGTTTTTTTGGCGTTAGTTTTGCACCCTGTTTAGCGCAAAACTCGTAATCTAGGTGCATGTTAACAGCAATATATGTAGAACTGTGTGAAATACTAAAATGACATGAGGTTTCATATACCATTTAAAAAGTCACACTCTGTTTAACGTCTCAGAAAGCAGCTGAGGAAGAAAAAAAAACAAAACTCAAAAATACTTCATCTTGTGCAGCCTTTTCTGTGTTAATGAGGACCCAAGAGTTTAACTATTTGACAATGGAGGAATTTCACCAAAGAGATAACTTGAGACAAGGTCTCCAATACTGTCACACTCTTATCATCAATGTGTCAGCTACAATATGTAAGCCTATGCTGGTATGTCATCGTATATTTATGTTACAGAGCCCCACTGATGCAAATCAGCCGTATGTGAAGGAATGGCTGATAAAGAAATGTATATCTTATGTAACAGACAATATCTGTGAAGTGATTTAAATAAAGAAGGATATGTAAAACCAAAGAAAGTCTTTCACAGAGGACTGAAACAGAACCATATGGAATTGTTTCTGTATTTCTGGCTGTGTCTCTCTAGAGCTGTCCACCCACTCGTGAAATCTAGTTTCCTGAGACAAGGTACTTATTAAATGAAGGCTGAGTGTGATGTTTATAGTCAATTTTAATTGAAAAATAAAAAAAATTTGAAAGATTATGGTAGGAATTAACTTATATTGGGCCAGATTACAAGTGGAACGCTAAATATTGCTTTTACGAAAGCGATATCAGCGATCCACTAAGTAATATCAGTACACACTAATGTGCGCTGGTATTAAAAGTTGACCCCAATGTGAACACTCAGGTTCGCATTGTTAGTAAGCATTGAGCTCACAAGAGCGTACTTCCATAGGCTCTTTGGAGCACTTTTAGAAAATTAACCAGAGATCTGATCTGTGGTTAATTTTCTGCGTGCTAATTGCAATCGGGAGCTCGCAGTAGCAATAACCGGCTTCTTGTAAAGGCGATCAATTAGTGCTCCACTTGTAATCTAGCCTATTATCTCCTATTCCAACCTACTAACATTTGCCTTGTATATAATATGTACTCAACTCTAGCTTTCTTGTCTTCCTTTTCTATTGCTTTCCAATCCATTAGAAATGGTTTATGTACCTAAATTATTTGTAAAACTGGAACAAAGAGAAATAGCATGTCCCCAAATTAAATGTGTAGTCAATAAAAAATCAGACATACCAACATGGGGGGGTAGTTATCAACGTGTCAACTTTCCTGCCTTCGCCGGCCCAATACGCCCGCCTAAGCTCGCCTCACATCGCCGCTGCGGACCTGAAAAATTTCGCCTAAGTTATCAAATAAAGCTGTCAAAAAGCTGCGCACCAAGTACGGGGCGATGAGCAGCGGACTGTGAGAGTTATCACTCATCCGATCTCACTGCTTATTGCTAGCCTGTCACTAAGCACCCACACTAACTACACTGTTCTACCCCCTATACCGGCGCCCCCGGAGCCCCCCGCAACTAAATAAAGTTATTAACCCCTAAACCGCCGCTCCTAGACCCTGCCGCAACTCTGATAAATGTATTAACCCCTAAACCACTGCTCCTAGACCCTGCCGCAACTCTGATAAATGTATTAACCCCTAAACCGCCGCTCCTAGACCCTGCCGCAACTCTGATAAATGTATTAACCCCTAAACCGCCGCTCCCGGACACCGCTGCCACCTACATTATACCTAGTAACCCCTATCATGCCCCCCCTATACCGCTGCCCTCAATAATAAAGTTATTAACCCCTATCCTGCTGATCCCGCACCTCGCCGCAACTAAATAAATAGTTTAACCCCTAAACCGCCACTCCCAGACACCTACATTATACCTATTAACCCCTATCCTGCCCCCCCCACACCGTCGCCACCTATAATAAATTTATTAACCCCTATCCTTCCCCCCATTACACCGCCGCCACTGTAATAAATTTATTAACCCCTAAACCTAAGTCTAACACTAACCCTAACACCCCCCTAACTTAAATATTAATTAAATAAATCTAAATAATATTTATATTATGAACTAAATTAATCCTATTTAAAACTAAATACTTACCTTTAAAATAAACCCTAATATAGCTACAATATAAATAATAATTATATTGTAGCTATCTTAGGATTTATTTTTATTTTACAGGCAAATTTCAATTTATTTTAACTAGGTACAATAGCTATTAAATAGTTATTAACTATTTAATAGCTTACCTAGCTAAAATAAAGAGAAATTAACCTGTAAAATAAAAACTAACCTAAGTTACAATTACACCTAACACTACACTATACTTAAATAAATTATTCCTATTTAAAACTTTAACCCCTTAACGACCAAGGACGTACGCCACACGTCCTCAAAAAAAATACAGTTAATGACCGAGGACGTGTGGCGTACGTCCTTGGTCTGGAAAGCAGCTGGAAGCGATCCTGCTCGCTTCCAGCTGCTTTCCGGTTATTGCAGTGATGCCTTGATATCGAGGCATCCTGCAATAACCCCCCTTGGCCATCCGATGCAGAGAGAGCCACTCTGTGTCCCTCTCTGCACCGGACATCGGTGGCCGGTATCGTTGGTGGGTGGGAGCAAGTCTGGGAGGCGGGTGGGCGGCCATCGATGTGCCGAGTGGAGTGGAGGGGGGTGGGAGGGGCGGGAGCGCTCACGGGAGCACGCGCGCGTGCACCGGGTGGGGGGGGGGGGCGGCGGGCGGGCGCGTGCACGGGGCGGGAGCGGGAGGGAACCACTACACTACAGAAAAATAAACTTTCAAAAGTAAAAAATAAAACGTTTTTGAAAGCTGTAAATAAACAGCTAAGAGATCTGGAAGGGGTGGGGGTTGATCTGGGGGGGGGAAGCTACACTACAGAAAAGGGTTTTTTGTTTTTTTTTTAAAAAGGCACATTTTTTCACTAAACTGGGTACTGGCAAACAGCTGCCAGTACCCAAGATGGCGCCCATTAAGGCAGAGGGGGAGGGTTAGAGAGCTCTTTGGTGGGGGATCAGTGAGGCTGGGGGCTAAGGGGGGATCCTACACAGCAGCATATGTAAATATGCTAAAAAACACACAAAAAAAGCCCAAATATAGCTTTTATTTTAGTACTGGCAGAGTTTCTGCCAGTACTTAAGATGGCGGGGACAATTGTGGGGTGGGGGAGGGAAGAGAGCTGTTTGGGAGGGATCAGGTGGGAGGCTGAGCTCTACACTAAAGCTAAAATTAACCCTGCAAGCTCCCTACAAGCTACATAATTAACCCCTTCACTGCTAGCCATAATACATGTGTGAAATGCAGCGGCATTGGGCGTCCTTCTAATTACCAAAAAGCAACGCCAAAGCCATATATGTCTGCTATTTCTGAACAAAGGGGATCCCAGAGAAGCATTTACAACCATTTGTGCCATAATTGCACAAGCTGTTTGTAAATGATTTCAGTGAGAAACCTAAAATTGTGAAAAATTTAACGTTTTTTTTAATTTGATCGCATTTGGCGGTGAAATGGTGGCATGAAATATACCAAAATTGGCCTAGATCAATACTTCGGGTTGTCTACTACACTACACTATAGCTAAAATTATCCCTAAAAGCTCCCTACATGCTCCATAATTAACCCCTTCACTGCTGGGCATAATACACGTGTAGTGCGCAGTGGCATTTAGCAGCCTTCTAATTACTAAAAAGCAACGCCAAAGCCATATATGTCTGCTATTTCTGAACAAAAGGGATCCCAGAGAAGAATTTACAACCATTTAAGCCATAATTGCACAAGCTGTTTGTAAATAATTTCAGTGAGAAACCAAAAGTTTGTGAAAAAATTTGTTAAAAAGTGAACGATTTTTTGTATTTAATCGCATTTGGTGGTGAAATGGTGGCATTAAATATACCAAAATGGGCCTAGATGAATACTTTGGGATGTCTACTAAAAAAAAATATATATGTGTCAATGGATATTCAGAGATTCCTGAAAGATATTAGTGTTCTAATGTAACTAGCGCTAATTTTGAAAAATAATGGTTTGGAAATAGCAAAGTGCTACTTGTATTTATGGCCCTATAACTTACAAAAAAAGCAAAGAACATGTAAACATTGGGTATTTCTAAACTCAGGACAAAATTTAGAAACTATTTAGCATGGGTGTTTTTTGGTGGTTGTAGATGTGTAACAGATTTTGGGGGTCATAGTTAGAAAAAGTGTGTTTTTTTCAATTTTTTCCTCATATTTTATAATTTTTTTTATAGTAAATTATAAGATATGATGAAAATAATGGTATCTTTAGAAATTCCATTTAATGGCGAGAAAAACGGTATATAATATGTGTGGGTACAGTAAATGAGTAAGATGAAAATTACAGCTAAACACAAACACCGCAAAAATGTAATAATAGCCTTGGTCCCAAACGGACAGAAAATGGAAAAGTGCTGTGGTCATTAAGGGGTTAAAATAAACCCTAATATAGCTACAATATAAATAATAATTATATTGTAGCTATCTTAGGATTTATTTTTATTTTACAGGTAACTTTGTATTTATTTTAGCTAGTTAGAATAGTTATTAAATAGTTATTAACTATTTAATAACTACCTAGCTAAAATAAATACAAAATTACCTGTAAAATAAATCCTAACCTAAGTTACAATTAAACCTAACACTACACTATCATTAAATAAATTAAATACATTACCTACAAATAATTACAATTAAATACAATTACATAAACTAACTAAAGTACAAAAAATAAAAAAAGCTAAGTTACAAAAAATAAAAAAATAGGTTACAAACATTTTAAAAATATTACAACAATTTTAAGATAATTACACCTAATCTAAGCCCCCTAAAAAAATAACAAACCCCCCAAAAATAAAAAAAATGCCCTACCCTATTCTAAATTTAAAAAGTTCAAAGCTCTTTTACCTTACCAGCCCTTAAAAGGGCCATTTGTGGGGCATGCCCCAAAGAATTCAGCTCTTTTGCCTGTGAAAGAAAAATACAACCCCCCCAACATTAAAACCCACCACCCACATACCCCTAATCTAACCCAAACCCCCCTTAAAATAACCTAACACTAATCCCCTGAAGATCATCCTACCTTGAGTCGTCTTCACTCAGCCGAGCAGCGATGGAACCGAAGAGGAGACCCGGACCGGCAGAAGTTATCCTCCAAGCGGCGCTGAAGAAATCTTCCATCCGATGAAGTGATCCTCCAAGCAGCGCTGAAGAAGTCTTCCATCCGCGCGATGTCATCTTCCAAGAGGCGCTGAAGAAGTCTTCTATCCGGGTGATGTCATCTTCCAAGCGGGGTCTTGAATCGTCATCCCGCCGACGCGGAACATCCTTCTTTACCGACGGACTACCGACGAATGAAGGCTCCTTTAAGGGACGTCATCCAAGATGGAAGATGACATCGCCCGGATAGAAGACTTCTTCAGCGCCTCTTGGAAGATGACATCGCCCGGATGGAAGACTTTTTCAGCGCCGCTTGGAGGATCTCTTCATCAGATGGAAGATTTCTTCAGCACCACTTGGAGGATAACTTCTGCCGGTCCGGGTCTCCTCTTCGGTTCCATCACTACTCGGCTGAGTGAAGACGACTCAAGGTAGGATGATCTTCAGGGGATTAGTGTTAGGTTATTTTAAGGGGGGTTTGTGTTAGATTAGGGGTATGTGGGTGGTGGGTTTTAATGTGGGGGGGGGGTTGTATTTTTCTTTTACAGGCAAAAGAGCTGAATTCTTTGGGACATGCCCCACAAATGGCCCTTTTAAGGGCTGGTACGGTAAAAGAGCTTTGAACTTTTTTAATTTAGAATAGGGTAGGGCATTTTTTTATTTTGGGGGGGTTTGTTATTTTATTAGGGGGCTTAGATTAGGTGTAAGTAGCTTAAAATTGTTGTAAAATTTTTAAAATGTTTGTAACCTATTTTTTTTTATTTTTTGTAACTTAGCTTTTTTTTTGTACTTTAGTTAGTTTATGTAATTGTATTTAATTGTAGTTATTTGTAGTTAATTTATTTAATTTATTTAATGATAGTGTAGTGTTAGGTTTAATTGTAACTTAGGTTAGGATTTATTTTACAGGTGATTTTGTATTTCTTTTAGCTAGGTAGTTATTAAATAGTTAATAACTATTTAATAACTATTCCAACTAGCTAAAATAAATACAAAGTTACCTGTAAAATAAATATAATTCCTAAAATAGCTACAATGTAATTATTAATTACATTGTAGCTATCTTAGGGTTTATTTTACAGGTAAGTATTTAGTTTTAAATAGGAATAATTTATTAAAGTATAGTGTAGTGTTAGGTGTAATTGTAACTTAGGTTAGTTTTTATTTTACAGGTAAATTTCTCTTTATTTTAGCTAGGTAGCTATTAAATAGTTAATAACTATTTAATAGCTATTGTACCTAGTTAAAATAAATTGAAAGTTACCTATAAAATAAAAATAAATCCTAAGATAGCTACAATATAATTATTATTTATATTGTAGCTATATTAGGGTTTATTTTAAAGGTAAGTATTTAGTTTTAAATAGGATTAATTTAGTTCATAATAGAAATATTATTTATATTTATTTAATTAATATTTAAGTTAGGGGGGTGTTAGGGTTAGTGTTAGAGGGTTAATAATTTTATTACAGTGGCGGCGGTGTATTGGGGGGCAGAATAGGGGTTAATAAATGTATTATAGGTGGCGACGGTGTAGGGGGGCAGATTAGGGGTTAATAAATTTAATATAGGTTGCGGTGGGCTCCGGGAGCGGCAGTTTAGGGGTTAATATGTATAGAGTAGCTTGCGGTGGGCTCCGGGAGCGGCGGTTTAGGGGGTAATAACTTTATTTAGTTGCAGCGGTGTAGGGGGGGACAGATTAGTGGTGTTTAGACTCGGGGTACATGTTAGGGTGTTAGGTGCAGACAGCTCCCATAGGAATCAATGGGATGTCTGGCAGCAGCGAACTTGTACTTTCGCTATGGTTAGATTCCCATTGATTCCTATGGGATCCGCCGCCTCCAGGGTGGCGGTTTGAAAACCAGGTACGCTGGGCCGGAAAAGTGCCGATAGTTTTTTGATAACTGGCAAAAGTAGTCAGATTGTGCCGCACTTGTGTGCGGAACATCTGTAGTGACGTAAGAATCGATCTGTGTCGGACTGAGTCCGGCGGATCGAAGTTTACGTCACAAAATTCTACTTTTGCCGTTCTCTAGCCTTTGATAACTAAGGCGAATCAGCCTCGCCACAAATACGCTGCGGAATTCCAGCGTATTTGAGGTTGACGGCTTGATAACTAGGCCCCAATGTCTTATAGCCTTCATTAGAGATTTGTGTGACTCCAGCCAAATTGCAATTTAATTTTAAATACAATTACTCAGTTTCAAACTTGCTATAGTTAATTAAAATATAAATTACACAAACACTCTTTAAAAAGTACATGAAGAAAACATTAAATGATAAAAAAAAATGTGCCCTTAAAAAGGGGCATAGTTTGGAATAAATATGTGCCCAAAAATAAGCATAAGATAGAGACCATTGAAACTGTAGGAAACAGAATTATTTTATTGGAAATTTTAATTAAGTTGCATTATGTGCACATAACTAATATTAGCGTATGTCTGCACTTTCATATTGATCATGTGTGGTGCATTAACTGTCTCTCTTCTGATGCATTAATACACACTATTGATAAGTTTACACCTAAGAGACAGCATTCATAATGTAGAATAGCTTTCGTTCTTCAAATTATATCAACTAACATTCTGTATCTCACTTATTTTATACATCCACAAAATGACCATTTAATGTTTTACAATTTAAATCGGATTGGTAAAATTTAAGGAAAATGTGTTCTTATCAAAAAACAAGAATTAAATTAAAGTTAAAAATGAACTGTAATGTTTTAAACACTACATTACAGGCTATGAGAGGCACACTATTGTTTGCACGCAATAGATATTGGGTTTTCAAGGCCATTTGCGCAGAAGTTAAACTCCGCCTGTATTACAAGTTGAAAGTAAATGCAAATGCATGACGCCGCAATCACGATTTACACTAGAATAATTACATTTACTTCAGAGCTCTGGTTAACTGTTACACAAGTCAAAAAAGTGTCAGAAAATGCATTTTAAAGTGCAGTTACACTCATAATCATCTAAAAGAAATTATTTGTAAAAAAATTGCAATAAAAAGTTATAAGGGCTCAAAGATATGAGATGTCAAGTCTTAGAAAAAACGGGCCAAAAGTGCTTTTACATAGAGATCCACAGGAACACACAAAACTATATGTATGTATATAAATATATGCCTATGTATTTTTATGCATAGAATAGAAATAGGAATAGAAAAAAATTATAACACAGAAAGGGCGTGCTAAAAAGCACATTTAAAACCCTTTTAGGGTGCCTTTAATACCGGTGAACACTAAATGTTACAACCTGATAACAGACAGAAAGATTAAGCACAAGTGAAATAAAACATACTGTGCATAGCTCATAAGCAAAATCTGACCTTGCTAAGCCGACCACACTAAATTTAAAGCAACAGTAACCTCAAGTTTTTGTAAAGTGCTAAAAACTACTGGTATAAGGTGTATTATGTATAACAAATACCCCTAGACTATGTGACTCATGCGTAAATGTTTATACTAATAGTCAGTGGGCTTGTAAGGTACAGGTACTTACTAATCAGCACCTCCGCCCAGACTTATCTCAGCTGCAGCCACTTGTTTCCAGCAGACAAGGCTATCCTAAGTAGTGCGAGTACAATGCCAAGACTCTGAATAAATAACAACATCTAAAATGCAGGCGATTGGTGTACAAGTCCACATTTCACCTAGGGAGGACTATGGATCCACAAGGAGTAGCTCACTGTAGACCAGGGGATTGGTGGACAAGTCTTCATTTGTCCTGGTATGCCTGCAACATTTCTCACTGAGAAAATACCCTTTACTGCCTGGATGATAACTCCTAGTCTACCCCTCTGAATGACAAGTTACTGCGAAGAGGATTTGGGCCTCAGATCTGTTAGAGGATCCCTTTTTAAATAATGAGCAGATTTTGCACTTCACTTTCACCTCACTCCTCATAATTCAGGCAAAAGATAATGACTGAGGATCATGGGAAGTGGGAGGGATTAATATATCTGCTGTGTTGGTGTGTCTTTTGCCTCCTCCTAGTGGACAAAAGGGGAATATTCCCACACATGATGGCTTGTGGACATCTGATGAAAGATAAAATCATTTTATTTTTGTATAAATCTTATAAAAAATGCAGGAAAAGCAAATCAACTGTAAATATTAACTTTTTTTTTGAGAATAGATTTTTATTGAGGCAGTTAGATACATAAACAGAAATAAAAAATCACAGTCACAGTTTACATATATCCCGTAACTAATCTCTGAGAACTTAGATATAAAGAAAATTATAAATGAAATCCATATAACTGTATAGATAACTAAAGCTAAGTAGCCTGAGCTTGAAGTATGTTTCCAATGACTATGTTATGAGGCCTCATTTTTTATATAAAATGTATAGAACTCGCAGGTTTTGAACAACTGATCTGGATAATTGTATATATGGCCAGTCAAAAAGAGGGGGGAAGTGTAAAATATTAAGATACCATTGGACCTGCAAGATTGTGTGGATAGAAGTTATTATAACTTCTAGTTAGGGGAGTCAGCGGGCGAGAGCCGCTCTATGGGGGAGAGGGCGTCAATATATAGTGAGGAATACTAATGTTATTTTGAGGTGATGAAGGAGTTTATCAAACATTGGTGAGAGAGGAATTTAAGATATGTAAAACAACTGAAGAATAGAATGGTGGGGCTAGATACAGTATCTGAATGTAACTCAGAAATAATAAAGGGGGACAAGAAATTTGTGTGGTTTTATGGCTATATAACGTCAGTATAATTGCGGATTTCCGTAAAGTTAAGCCGGATTATAAATAAGCTCTATCAGGATATCTTGTATTTACTAGTGTAATAGTATATGCTAAGTAGTTAACTAATTCTATGGGCTAGTGGAGGAGAGGCGAGATACTATGTATATCGCATATGTAGCGTGAGGCAACTGAACATAGATAAGATGCGGTTAGATCTTGTAGTGTTAAAACATACCTTAGTCTACTTGATTGTAAATAATACCACTTCAAAAACTTCCAAATGTGTCTTCATTACAAATTAAACAGTCGTGTAGTGTACAGATATTTCAGCTTAAAAGTATGAATGTTTATGAGTATGTAGCATACTAAAAACCATAGTATATTGGCAAGTGTACATATTTGTTAGCACAATATAGGGAGTGATTCCTGTCTATGATGCTTAACTAGGGTTATTAAAGTACGCAATACCAACCCTGCTCCCACTGGACATATCCCTGGTATTATCACTGATAGGCTATTTACCCTCACATGTGGGCCTAAAGATAAACAGTATAGTATACATAGAGGATCATTATCTAGTGTGGTTAACATCTTTAAAAGTAGTCAACGAAGGAGATTCAGGAGTTAATTAGCTAACAAAACCTTATGCAACTACATTGTACTATAATCTATAAACTGTCCTGCAGGGTGCATAAATCATCACCAGTAGGTATGGTTAGTTATGAATACATGCTACACAAAGACCTTGAGAATTAGCAGGCATATAAATAATAGTTTGCCCCAGAGTTGAGGTCATTTTGCTTACGTTTCAAAAGAAGGGTTAATAATGGTAGTAGCTCTAAACGGCATTGTGTATTGACAGAACACATTACTGAAATGGTCACAGGTATACTAAGTAAAAAAAAAAAAAAAGGTTATTAAAGTTGGCAACACTAATAACATTCAGGTATTAACTAGACATCTCTCTGAAATCATCTAAGATATGCTAAACAAATGGACAAAGGGCTTAAGGATAAACAGTGATAGCATTTCTAGTACTGTAAAGAGAACACGTTCTTGAGTGTTGTATATTTTATTCAAACATTTCAGGACAATCAAACATAGAAATAAAGCAACAGATGCTTGTGGCATTTATCAATACCCTAGACTACCTGATTTAATATTATATTACTTGCAAGTACTAGGTATGGGGATCATGGCTAGTCCTGCTATGTTGCCACACAATAACTCGAAGGAGCAGCCATTCAGCAGTGTATGCTATCCAAGAGCAGTAGTGTAGAGATGCCCCGTATTTGCAGCTATGCTGCCTGGATTTCTTAAAAAGGAATGTTGAGGCTTAGGAGTCTAAACAGATTCATGTAACATAATAAGAGGGGGTATTGAGAGTGAGATGAAACTGCACATCAGAACATCTACAACATTATGTAAAACCTGTGTGCAAAAATAATAACTTAGTTATAAATAAGAGATAGTTGAAACATAACAGCAAAAGTTCAACCCGGTCCTCTTATGGCCTCTGGATAATGGAGGCAGAATGACACAGTCTCCTCTCAGCCTATACCGCATGGTAGGTTAAAGCCCGGTAGAGACGTCTGACTGAGCCATCTATCGATACGGTTAGTGGGGAGAATCGTACACCATCTGGAAGCGTACCAGCGGAGTATAGTTCCTAGAACGACTGTGCTTAGATGTTTCAGTGCAGGCACAGAGTGAAATTGAGAAATTGAAGTGAGACTTTTATCCATTGGGCACATGTTACCCAGTTTATCCAACTCAGGAGCTAGTGCGGTGAGATTAGGCTTCAGATTGTATCGGCAGCCGCACCACCCCACTGAACCACCAAGGGCAAATCACGTCCTAAGCCAGAGTTGCTGTTGCTAGTTATTGCCGGTTGAGAGACAGCTGGTTGGAGCTCAGTAGTTAAGATCTCTGGTGTTGGTGTGTCTGTCGCCGACTGGGTGTCTGCAAGTGAGTCATGGTCTGGCTCCCCTGCGTTAAGTGAAGAATCAGTGAAGAATCCTCCGAGTCTTTACCCCTAAGTTTTAGAACAAGATCGTGAAAGTTGCAGCATAGTTTTTGCTCTTTATTTTGCAAGAGCTTGCATAGTTCAGTAATTAAGTCTCCTCTCCTGTAGCAGAAGCCATTCTTAAAGGGACAGTCAACACCAGAATTTTCGTTGTTTAAAAAGATAGATAATCCCTTTATTACCCATTCCCCAGTTTTGCAAAACCAACACTGTTATATTAATACACTTTATACTTCTGTGACCGCCCCTAATCACATGACTTTTAGTTGTTATCTATTGACTTGCATTTTAGCCAATTAGTGCAGTGTCTGCCACTAGCCATGAGCGTGATCACAATGCTATCTATATGGCCTACATGAGCTTGCTCTCCCCTGCTGTGAAAAGTAAATAAAATAGAGGCGGCCTTCAAGGGTTTAGAAATTATCATATGTGCCTTCCTAGGTTTGCTTTCAACTAGAATACCAAGAGAACAAAGCAAAATTGTTCATAAAAGTAAATTGGAAAGTTGTTTAAAATTACATGCCCTATTTGAAAAATGATTAAAAAAAATTGACTTGACTGTCCCTTTAAGTTAGAAGCCCGTAGCATGGGGGAGGAGGGGGGGGGATGGTATCCATGCTAGGCCTCCAGTAGCGATTCTAGCAGCTCAAATCTTGGTTAATCTGAACAAATACTCAGTAATAATTATAGTTAGTCGCGTATCTTATGTTAGGTTATCTAAAGATATCAATGTAGAGATAGGATGCTGAGTTGTCTGCCATATATTTAGCCATATATTTATTAGATTAGTTAAACATGGAGCCACATATTATGCAACCTGTCATGGCCGCTTCCTGTAAATATTAACTTTACATGGTATCTCTTTGATTGTTAAGAATATTGTTTTCTTTAAAAAAAAATAAGATAAAAGCAGAAGATACATTTGCACAATAAATGTTCCCAGTAATTTAATGAAAGCCAACAGTAAAAAGATTTCCTTCCTTGACTTAATTTGATGTGCAGCAATTATATTGCAGAAGACAGGTAGGTCAAAGATGCAAAAAGTATTCCAATATCAAACTTGCATTTGTGACCCCTTTGACTTGCACTACGGATCATGTTGAATTTAATATTGCTTTATGTAAATGAAAAGAAAAAACTTGCAACAAATATATCATAAAAATGATATTATGTTTTCTGTTGTGAAATTCTTATGTATTGTGATTTGAGATATGCTCACGGTTCTTTTCAGAATGCTGATTATTTTATTTTTAGGGGAAAATTTTAAAAAAATACCTTATTCCCAGGACCATTTCCTAAATCTTCTACAATCAATATTCCTTGGTTTATGTTACATATTTCCAACATAACAAATAACAAACAGATCCCATACACAAAGTGGGATTTTTAAAAAAAAAGTATGATACATTTGTAAGATTAAGAATAATGAGTCAAGGTTTGGTTTAGTAATCAACTATTGGTCTCCAAAATATTACTTTTACTTGCATTGTATCCTTCTTTTAACATTATCTGTGTGAAACGTTGTAGTTGTAGTGTCTCATTACTAACTCTTAATTTTAAGACTGTAGAGAAATTTGAAAGCAAGAATTAATGTATGCAACTGTGAAAGTCTTGCTGTATAAATAATTTTGTTTGTATTCCAAACTGTTAAACCCTTGCTGTTATTCAACTGTTACTCTTTTACAGAGAGACTTTCTAAGCAATTATTCTAATAGCCTCCCCTTACTCATATATTACATAAGAATATAGTTATTATTATTATAATATGAAGGTACAGCATACTTTTGCATCAGCAGACAAAACTGTCCAGGGCAAAGAGGGTATAAACAAGCTTTGTTGATGGCAATCTTCATATTGAGGCAGGAGACCATTGTGCCAAGGGGATTGTTATATAGGTACATACAAAATACTTTTAATGTTTAAGGCTTTATTGAGGCTAATCTCCCTGAAAACTCTCCAGGATAATAATATTAGCAGTTATGCAACTCTGCACACACACACAAACATACACACACACATATTTGCGCACATACACACACATACAGTACACACACACATACAGACACACACATACAGCACACACACACACATACAGTACACACACACACACACACACACAACAGTACACATACACATATACACACATACAGAGTACATACACACACATACAGTACACACACATACAGACACACACATACAGCACACACACACATACAGTGCACACACACACATACAGCACACACACACACATACAGTACACACACACACACACACACACACACAACAGTACACATACACATATACACACATACAGAGTACATACACACACATACAGTACACACACACATACAGACACACACATACAGCACACACACACACATACAGTACACACACACAACAGTACACATACACATATACACACATACAGAGTACATACACACACATACAGACACACACATACAGCACACACACACATACAGTGCACACACACACATACAGCACACACACACACACACACAACAGTACACATACACATATACACACATACAGAGTACATACACACACATACAGTACACACACACATACAGACACACACATACAGCACACACACATACAGTACACACACACAACAGTACACATACACATATACACACATACAGAGTACATACACACACATACAGTACACACACACATACAGACACACACATACAGCACACACACACACATACAGTACACACACACAACAGTACACATACACATATACACACATACAGAGTACATACACACACATACAGTACACACACATACACACAACAGTGAGTACACACACATCATTTTGACTAAAAATAATGAACATTTGCTGCTAAATGAAAATGTGTTAGGTTCCAATTTACTTCTATTATCTAATTTGCTTCATTCTTAAGATATCCTTTGTTGAAAAAATAGCAATGCACATGGCCAATCACATGAGGCATTTATGTGCAGCCACCAATCAGCAGCTATTGAGCCTATTTAGATATGATTTTCAACAAAGGATATCAAGAGAATAAAACAAATTAGATAATATAAGTAAATTAGAAAGATGTTTAAAATTGCATTCTCTTTCTAAATCATGAAATAAAAAATGTGGGTTTCATGTCCCTTTAAGTGAATTAAGCTCTGGCATTAACATGTTTTAGTTTCTGAATATTACATGAAAACATATACTTTTCCCTTATGTACTTTAAAGTATGTCTTCTTTATTCCCACTATATCAAACAGAACTTCCTATAGCATAACAGTACAGTATAAGCAGGATTATACTTAGTTATTGTGTTCATTATTGCTTTATAGTCTGTAAAATGTGTAAAAAATGATCTTTCCAGCACCCATTGAAACCTTAAAGAATGCACAATATAAGCTTGCAAACAGATATTCTAACAAACTATTATTAAAGATATTAATGACACAAAATACAAAAAGAACTTTAATTAAAGACATTCAATAGAAGAAGGTATCTGGAGACAGAAAAAAACATTTACTTTTATAAAAGTTTTATAAATTTAGAAAGAATAATGAGCTCTTATGAGACATCTACGTTAATAAACAGGACCTCCGGGATATTGAGCAACAGAGTGTCCTATCTTAAGGTATGTAATTAAATGCAGAAATGAGGATCAGATCCAGCTATCTATTAAATATATTTACCAAAGTATCACTCTGAAAACAAATACGTCATTAAATGTACACACAATATTATATTTTTATTATGTTATATTATTATTTCATTATAATTTATTAAATTTAAAATAGCTATTAAATATTACACATTGTATATAAAAATGCTAAACCTGTTTAAATTAAACAGATTTATAATGCTCTCAGAACATCTATTAGACATTTTTAGAAGAAAAACTGTAATATGAAAACATAAATGAAGCCAGGTAAAATTCTGACGTTTTTTATTTCTTAATTGAGAAATAATGGGAAAAAATAAAGATTTTGCTAAGCTTGTTGCAGACTATTGACTTTCTGTTACTAAACCACAATCCAACACTTTCCTTTGCTGCATGAATCTTAATTTGTAAAGTTCCCCATTGAGTGCTGTTTATTAAATTGCACCCCATGGTTTGTAGATGGCTCTAATCAACATTAAGGCTGCAGTTTATTACTACAAGGTTGTATTGTTTGAAGGTTATTCATAGCTTTTCCAATAATAAGTAAACCATGTCAGAAGAGAAAGTCTTATCCATATATAGATATTGAACATTAAATTACTACATTATGTGCACAGGAAAACAAAATGCAGGTGTATTACAATTTAAATACATTAAAATGCATTCAAATATATGATCTTTTACCTTATGTTTCATTTATAGGAACGTAAGATCAATAATGGCTTCAATTTAGTTGTACAAAATTAAAATAAACAAATTTACTGAAAAGGACCTGTAAAATGATTGCTACTATTGACAAATTGAAAGTCATATTTTTCTTGGTGAATTTTAAAGATATTTTCAAAATGTAATATAGTTTTTGCTTGATTTTTTATTAATACTTTATTTGTATGTTTGCAGTATGCTTCTGGGTTGTGCCACAGTCTACCCACAGACCTTAGGGTGTTGTTGTTTTTCTTAGCTAGTGAGCTGTATGTCCTAGAATTATACATAAACATATTTCCTGTCACTTTCAAAATCAAATTTAAATTGGTCCAACATAACCCTTTTTCATGCAAAAAATAATTTGGTTACCCAAGAGAGCAGACTGGCTGTGCATCATAAAGGGCCATAATTAATTGTTGAGTAATCTTTTAAAAAGACACCCAAACTTTTGGATTATATGGTGGTCCGGCTTTCAGTAGTGGGAATAGAGGTTAAATTACATGATACTCACAAAAGACAACTCAAAATAAAACTAGTTATAATTATTTTTTTAGCATCATAGAATAATAGTCACTATTCATAAATTCTACATAACTGTACATACTACATACACACTTTCTCAAAATTTGGCACAAATACAGGTTTGATCATCTAATCACAACTGCTTTTTAATAAGAAATTACTGATGTATGTTTTCTGCTAAGTGGCTGTAAGGAACAAATGTTAAACCCATTCAAAATTTGTAATGCCTAGGTCAGCACAAAACTTTATATGCCACTGATCTATATATATATATATATATATATATATATATATATATATATATATATATATATTCTGTTTATATTATATATGTATATACTTTATATATAAAACAAAATAACAAGAGTATTGCCTTGAGAAATTATAATTTTTTATTGGACTAACTATAGCATTCACAGGACAACCCAGTGGAATTTGGGTGAGACCGCTCTGGTAGCGGAACCTGCTTGCAAATTACAACTGCACATAGTTCCCGTCGGACGTGTTCCTTGAGTGCCGGTCTTTGACGGCTATATGCTGCATGTTACACTGCTTTGTGCATATTGACTAACAGACTAACATTTGCTTTGAAAACTGCACTTGCACTTTATGCTGCACGACTCTGTATTACCCTAATTTGCTGGCATGACTGACTTACATTAACAAGTGCTTTTGCTAATACATATATGTCAAGCTTTGCATTTAACCTGCTACTAAGGATATGAAAAGAGAGCATGGAAAGCTTATTATTGTTGTTCTAACACAGGACTGCATCCACTTTACTTTGAAAGGCTGAGATACATTGAAGCTGTTTCTCTGCAATTGCCCATTCATTTATTCAGCTAAGCCTATACATTTGAGGACTGACGTCATGTTTTTTTAACATGACTGGGGACGACCAGTCTAGATGTTTATAACATACTGCATCTATGTCTTGATTTATGTTTACACCATCATGTATATTAAAATGTTGCACTTTAGCATTTGATACACTGGCCTTTAATCATCATTATATTGCTTTGAGTGTGGGGATTATATTATATTGGTACACATATATATATATATATATATTTTACCAAAATCCATCATATATATATAAATATGTATTTAAGAATAAATAGAACATATTGTGCTATGTGAACATTGTAATGTGAAATATTAATATTTCATGTCGGGTTAGCAGACTTGAGTAAAACTTGTTGGGCGTTTTTTTGTTTTTGTTTCCTTTTTGCAGTTTTCACGCTCTATTGACGCATATGGGAGAAAACGTTAGCATGTCTGCGATATACGAAGATATACTTTTTGCGCATCATGTTAGCACTCCTGCAAAAACTTTTTACTTTCAATTTGTCATAAATGTACTACCCGACGTGCACAAAAATCTTACTTCTAGCAGAGTTAACGAGCGAGCGCACAAATTACCGCTTCACTCGTAATCTAGCCCAAAGGGGTATTGATAGTGATTCCCCAAATTAGTTTGATTTAAGTAGTTACAACCTCTGTGCGTTCAATACCAAAGTGATGTAAAAGTGACAATAAAGTAAGAAATGGTTGAAACATACAATGTCTCTTTTATATAAAACTTCTGTATATCAATAAAACTGCAGGTCTACGGAACTTCAAAAAGGAAATATAATAACAATGAAGCAAGATTACTAGCTACTTTCTACAAAGAAGGGACAGATAAGTGAGATAAGACTTGCTGCCAGCTAATAAGGTTGTACCTTAGGTTTAGTTTAATGATTCTGAATTTAATATTTCATCATATAGAACTAACACACAACCCAGAGGCAGAGATCACACTGAATGTCAGAATACATTATAACATGAGTGTTCTGTTGTCATTGGGGTCTATAGATTAAACAGATGGCATTAGCTCTGTGTAACATGCCAGGAATACACAATCATTTAGAAATAAGTTTGTGAAGGGTTTCTGTAGATTATTATAAAGTTGAATCGGTTTAGAACTATTGACTTCTCCATCTCCTATATCTTATGTATTTTAAGGATTCAGCAGTAGCCAATCATTTCAACAGTTTTCAATTCACTAATATAGCTGATATGTCTATACAGATTATAAATATAGCAACAATTCCCCCTAGGGGAGGTAATAAACACTCACGTTGTTGAACAAGATATGTGACATAAGCTATTTTATAGATAAGTGATTATGCACCTGTTTAGGTGTCTTTGTATACACTTATCATTTTCCTTAGTTATAACTTACTATATGTAGATCCTATTGAACTATAGTATATACTTTCAATAATGGTATTTGAAGGACTACAGTTAAGTCCATTAACATTTTCAATAGCATAGGAGCCTAGTAGAACAGAGAATGTAAGGTCTAATGTATGTAGAGATTTTTTATCTATGAGTTGCCCTTTATTGCCCCTTTAAGGGCAATAAAAGAGCTGAATGAATGCCCTTTTAAGGGCAATGCCCATACAAATGTGCCTTTAGGGGCAATTGGTAGTTTAGGTTTTTTTAGTGTTAGGTTTTTTATTTTGGGGGGTTTGGTTGGTGGGGATGGTCTTAGTATTTTTTTAAGGAAGTTTAAGTTAGAGCAATGCCCTACAAAAGGCCCTTTTAAGGGCTATTTGTAGTTTAGTATTAGATTAGGGGGCATTTTTTATTTTCATAGGGATTAGGTATAATTTTTTTATTTTTGATAATTTTGTTTTTTATTTTCTGTAATGTTAGACTTTTTATATTTTCTGTAATTTTACCTTAATTTAAACTTAGTTTTTTTTTTTTTTTTAATTTAGTTTTATTTTAATTGATGCAATGTGGTTAATTTAGGGGGTGTTAGGTTAGGGGGCTTAGTGATTAGTTAATTGCGTTGTGGGCTTTGGCGGTTTAGGGGTTAATAGATTTATTAGCATTATTGCGTTGTGTGGGTTTGGCGGATTAGGGGTTAATAGTTTAATAGGTTTATTGCATTATGTGTTAATGGCGGATTAGGGGTTAATAGTTTTAATAGGTAGTTTGCGATGTGGGGTTGGCATATTTAGGGGCTAAAATTTTTATTAGGTAGTTTGCGATGTGGGTGAATTGCAGATTAGTAGTTAATAGTTTAATTAGGAATATTGAGTTGTGGGGGGTTGTCAGTTTAGGGGTTAATACTTTTATTATTAGTTCCTATGTGGGTTAATGGCAGATTAGGGGTTAATATACTTTATAAATTATTGTGGTGGGGGATTGCAGTTGACAGGTATAGATATTGCGCATGCATTAGGTGTTAGTTACTATTCCCAGGGAGTTACGGTGCTCACATACTCAGCGCAAGGCTTGCTGCGCCTGCCTATGTGCAGTGAGGTGAAATGGAGTAAAATGTGTATATGTAATACTAAAATACCATAATATTTAATGGAGCCCATGGGTTTTAAGCTTTAAAAATTGAAACAAGTCAAAGGCACAATTAGCTATACATAAAAATAATATTGTTACTTTCATAATAAATTGTGAACATTCTATTTTAACTTCTAACAGCATTATGTTACAAAGATCTCTAAGCAGCAAATGTAAATACTTCTAACTCAGACAGTTATATTCAATGCAACATGAATTTGTGACATTGTGAACTATTGACCATGCTGTTGCTATACCTTAAGGCATCTTATGTATGATTTAGCTAATTTGTTCATTATTTTGTGAAATATGTCAAAACTACATGAAGTGTGCATTCAGCCCAGAAGGAACAATTAAGTGAGCGGTATACTGTTTACTAAGGTATAAAAAAGTAAAAATATACTGCTAGATTACAAGTTTTGCGTTAGGAACTGTGCGGTGCTAACGAGCAGTTTTCTCTCACAACTCACTTTCCTACAGCGCTGGTATTACGGGTTTTTACAAACCCGGCGTTAAAAGGCAAGAAGTGAGCGTAGAGCAAAATGTTGCTCCATATCTCACTCCAATATCAGTGCTGCTTAAGTAAGCGGTGAGCTGGTCGTACGTGCTCGTGCACGATTTCCCCATAGACATCAATGGGGAGAGCCGGCTGAGAAAAAGTCTAACACCTGCAAAAAAACACCCCTAATCTTACACTTATTAACCCCTAATCTGCCGCCCCCAACATCGTTGACACCTACATTATTTTTATTAACCCCTAATCTGCCGCCCCCAACGTCGCCAGCACTATATTAATTTTATTAACCCCTAAACCTAAGTCTAACCCTAACCCTAACACCCCCTAATTGAAATATAATTTAAATAAATCTAAATAAAATTACTATCATTAACTACATTATTCCTATTTAAAACTTAATACTTACCTATAAAATAAACCATAAGCTAGCTACAATATAACCAATAGTTACATTGCAGCTAGCTTAAAGTTTATTTTTATTTTACAGTCAAGTTTGTATTTATTTTAACTAGGTAGAATAGTTATTAAATAGTTATTAACTATTTACTAACTACCTAGTTAAAATAAATACAAATTTACCTGTAAAATAAAACCTAACCTAAGTTACACTAACACCTAACACTACACTACAATTAAATAAATTACCTAAATTAAATACAATTAACTAAATTAAATACAATTACCAAAATTATAAAAAATTTTTACAGAAAATAACAAACAAATTACAAGATCATTAAACTAATTACACCTAATCTAATAGCCCTATCAGCCAATAGAATGCAAGCTCAATCCTATTGGCTGATTGAATCAGCCAATAGGATTGAAGTTCAATCCTACTGGCTGATCCAATCAGCCAATATGATTTTTTCTACCTTAATTCCGATTGGCTGATAGAATTCTATCGGCCAATCGGAATCTAAGGGACGCCATCTTGGATGACGTCACTTAAAGAGATATTCATTCAGCAAGAAGATGCTCCTCATCGGATGTCTTGAAGATGGACCCTCTCCGCGCCGGAAGGATGAAGATAGAAGATGCCGTCTGGATGAAGACTTCTGCCCATCTGGAGGACCACTTCTGCCCATCTGGAGGACCATTCTGCTGGCTTCGTTGAGGACATCTTGCCGCTTGGATGAAGACTTCTCCCGGTAAGTGAATCTTCGGGGGTTAGTGTTAGGATTTTTTTAAGGGTGTATTGGGTGGGTTTATTTTTTAGGTTAGGGTTTTGGGCCTGCAATAGAGCTAAATGCCCTTTTAAGGGCAATGCCCATCCAAATGCCCCTTTCAGGGTAATGGGGAGCTTAGGTTTTTTTAGATAGTATTTTATTTGGGGGGTTGGTTGTGTGGGTGGTGGGTTTTACTGTTGGGGGGTTGTTTGTATTTTTTTTACAGGTAAAAGAGCTGATTTATTTGGGGCAATGCCCAGCAAAAGGCCCTTTTAAGGGCTATTGGTAGTTTAGTTTAGACTAGGTTTTTTTTTATTTTGATAGGGCTATTAGATTAGCTTAATTACTTTAAAGATCTGTAATTTGTTTGTTATTTTCTGTAATTTAGTGGGGGGGGGGGGTTATTTAGCTAATTTAATTTAATTTATTTAATTGTATTTAATTTAGTTAATTTATTTAATTGTAGGGTTAGGTTAGCTGTTAGTGTAACTTAGGTTAGGTTTTATTTTACAGGTAAATTTGTATTTATTTTAGCTGGGTAGTTATTAAATAGTTAATAACTATTTAATAACTATTCTACCTAATTAAAATAAATACAAACTTGCCTGTAAAATAAAAATAAACCCTAAGCTAGCTACAATGTAACTATTAGTTACATTGTAGCTAGCTTAGGGTATATTTTATAGGTAAGTATTTAGTTTTAAATAGGAATAATGTAGTTAATGATAGTAATTTGTTTTAGATTTATTTAAATTATATTTAAGTTAGGGGGTGTTAGGGTTAGACTTAGGTTTAGGGGTTAATAAATTTAATATAGTGGCAGCGACGTTGGGGGCGGCAGATTAGGGGTTAATAAGTATAATTTAGGTAGTGGCGATGTTAGGGGCGGCAGATTAGAGGTTAATAATGTTTAACTAGTGTTTGCGAGGTGGTTTAGGGGTTAATATGTTTATTCTAGTGGCGGCGATGTCCGGAGCGGCAGATTAGGGGTTACAAATTTTATTATAGCGTTTGCGATGTGGGATGGCCTTGGTTTAGGGGTTAATAGGTAGTTTATGGGTGTTAGTGTACTTTTTAGCACTTTAGTTATGAGTTTTATGCTACGGCGTTGTACCATAAAACTCTTAACTACTGACTTTAGAATGCGTTACGGATCATGGAGGTAGAGGGTGTACCACTCACTTTTTGGCCTCCCAGGACAGACTTGTAAAACCGGCGCTATGGAAGTCCCATAGAAAAAAGACTTTACAAAGTTTACGTAAGTCGGTTTGTGGTAAGGCCAAAAAAGTGTGCGGTGCCCCTAAACCTGCAAGACTAGTAATACCAGCGGTAGTGAAAAAGCAGCGTTAGGACCTGTTAACACTGCTTTTTCAGCTTACCGCAAAACTTGTAAATAGTTATTGCAAACATGAAACTCAAATGTTTTCTTTCATGACTCAGATAGAGAATACAATTTTAAACAACATTCCAATTTACTTCTATTATCTAATTTCCTTCATTCTTAAGATATCCTTTGTTGAAAAAATAGCAATGCACATGGCCAATCACATGAGGCATTTATGTGCAGCCACCAATCAGCAGCTGAGCCTATTTAGATATGATTTTCAACAAAGGATATCAAGAAAATGAAGCAAATTAGATAATAGAAGTGAATTAGAAAGTTGATAAAAATGGCATGCACTTTCAAAATCATGAAATTAAAAATGTGGGTTTCATGTCCCTTTAAGTAGCTGGGTATTACAAACTAAAAAGAAAGTATATATCTCTTTATGCATTTAAATTTCAAGGTAACATCTTTGTTTTTGCCTCAGGTATGTTAGGTTAGATAATGACTTATTATGCATAAGTATTAGAATTACAACTATAAAAGGGACAGTCTAGTCAAAATTAAACTTTAATGATTCCGATAGGGCAGGGTTGTCTAAACTTTGCTCTCCAGAGGTTTTGGAACTACATTTCCGATGATGCTCAGCCAGCATTTTATGTAGCTGAGCATCATGGGAAATGTAGTTCCAAAACCTCTGGAGAGCAAAGTTTGGACACCCCTGCGATAGGGGATGCAATTTTAAACAACTTTCCAATTGACTTTTATCATTAAATTTGCTTTGTTCCCTTGGGGGTATTTTTTGAAAAGCTAAACCTAGCTAGGCTCAAACTGATTTCTAAACTGTTGAAAACCGCCTCTTAGCTCAGAGCATTTTGAAAGTTTTTCACAGTTAGACAGTGCAAGTTCATGTGTGTGTCATATAGTTAACATTGTGCTCACTCCCATGGAGTTATTTAGGAGTCGACACTGATTGGCTAAACTGCATGTCTTTCAAAAGCACCGAGATAAGGGGGCAGTCTGCAGAGGCTTAGATACAAGGTAATCACAGAGGTAAAATATATAATAATATAACTGTGTTGGTTATGCAAAACTGGGGAATGGGTAATTAAGGGATTATCTATCTTTTTAAACAATACAAATTCTGGTGCAGACTTTCCCCCTGTAAGCTTCCCATTGTAACATGACACTCACTTCACTGTCATAAATCTCAAACCTATTTTTTGTATGGCTCGGGCTAATGGTGTTAATTAAATATACCACTTTTCTATAACAGTTGTACAAAGTTAGAAGTCTGCATTTCATAGAAGTTTTGTCATAGCATGTGACATTTTATTTATGGCTCCCAGTTGCCTAGATTTTTCTTTACCTATATACATAGACAATTTCATTTGCTCAAAAGAAAAAAAATATTCTTTCCTAAGTATTTTACCAAGCTTGTAAGTTTTCTTAATGCAAACTTCAAATGCCTTCTTAAAATATTGCTTTAAAACATAAGAACTAAAACGTACAACAAACATATTATTAAAAAAAAATCACTTTGATCAACCTCCAAACCACGTAGATCCACTACCCTAATTGTTCATTCCATCTCTTGTTCCTAATCTCGGTAACTCTCTAACCCACTCCATCAGACTATCTCCCAGCCTGCATAGGGCAAAACTCTTGCTGACAATCTTACCTATTAAACAAAACATAAATGTCTCAGTTAAACATAGCCAACAAAAGAAATCTTAGTCACACTGCTGCAACTACAATCTAAACAAGCTATCCTCATACCTTCTGTCTTTTCATCCCTCAACCTGTAGATTGGTAAATCTTCAGATAAGGGCCCTCTTTGCTCTTTTTTTTTTTTTAATTTTTTATTGAGGTCAAAAACATATACGTTACATAATGCACACAATACATCAAATATTAGCTTCATATCTGATATTATAACCTGTACATAAAAGATTAGTCTTCATTGTTGTGTTTTTTCCTCCTTTTCTTCCTTACAGAGATTAAGTAATACAAAAAAAAATTGTATCTAAGTAAAAGAAGGGAAAAAAAACAGAATTTATGCTTACCTGATAAATTACTTTCTCCAACGGTGTGTCCGGTCCACGGCGTCATCCTTACTTGTGGGAATATCTCTTCCCCAACAGGAAATGGCAAAGAGTCCCAGCAAAGCTGTCCATATAGTCCCGCCTAGGCTCCGCCCACCCCAGTCATTCGACCAACGGACAGGAGGAAAAAAACAGGAGAAACTATAGGGTGCCGTGGTGACTGTAGTTAGAGAAAATAATTCATCAAACCTGATTAAAAAACCAGGACGGGCCGTGGACCGGACACACCGTTGGAGAAAGTAATTTATCAGGTAAGCATAAATTCTGTTTTCTCCAACATTGGTGTGTCCGGTCCACGGCGTCATCCTTACTTGTGGGAACCAATACCAAAGCTTTAGGACACGGATGAAGGGAGGGAGAAAATCAGGTTACCTAAATAGAAGGCACCACGGCTTGCAAAACCTTTCTCCCAAAAATAGCCTCTGAAGAAGCAAAAGTATCAAATTTGTAAAATTTGGCAAAAGTGTGCAGTGAAGACCAAGTCGCTGCCTTACATATCTGATCAACAGAAGCCTCGTTCTTGAAGGCCCATGTGGAAGCCACAGCCCTAGTGGAGTGAGCTGTGATTCTTTCAGGAGGCTGCCGTCCGGCAGTCTCGTAAGCTAATCAGATGATGCTTTTAAGCCAAAAGGAAAGAGAGGTAGAAGTCGCTTTTTGACCTCTCCTTTTACCAGAATAGACGACAAACAGAGAAGAAGTTTGTCTGAACTCTTTTGTAGCTTCTAAATAGAATTTTAGAGCACGGACTACGTCTAAATTGTGTAACAAACGTTCCTTCTTTGAAACTGGATTCGGACACAAAGAAGGAACAACTATCTCCTGGTTAATATTTTTGTTAGAAACAACCTTTGGAAGAAAACCAGGCTTAGTACGCAAAACAACCTTATCTGCATGGAACGCCAGATAGGGCGGAGAACACTGCAGAGCAGATAACTCAGAAACTCTTCTAGCAGAAGAAATAGCAACCAAAAACAAAACTTTCCAAGATAACAACTTAATATCTATGGAATGTAGAGGTTCAAACGGAACCCCTTGAAGAACTGAAAGAACTAGATTTAAACTCCAGGGAGGAGTCAAAGGTCTGTAAACAGGCTTGATCCTAACCAGAGCCTGAACAAATGCTTGAACATCTGGCACAGCTGCCAGTCGTTTGTGTAATAAGACAGATAAAGCAGAAATCTGTCCCTTTAGAGAACTCGCTGATAATCCTTTATCCAAACCCTCTTGTAGAAAGGAAAGGATCTTAGGGATTTTGATCTTATTCCATAAGAATCCCTTGGATTCACACCAGCAGATATATCTTTTCCATATTTTATGGTAAATTTTTCTAGTTACCGGTTTTCTGGCTTGAACTAGAGTATCTATCACAGAATCTGAAAACCCACGCTTTGATAAAATCAAGCGTTCAATTTACAAGCCGTCAGCTGGAGGGAGACCAGATTTGGAATTTCGAATGGACCCTGTACAAGAAGATCCTGTCTCAAAGGTAGCTTCCATGGTGGAACCGATGACATATTCACCAGGTCTGCATACCAAGTCCTGCGTGGCCACGCAGGAGCAATCAAGATCACCGAGGCCCTCTCCTGCTTGATCCTGGCTACCAGCCTGGGAATGAGAGGAAACGGTGGAAACACATAGGCTAGGTTGAAGGTCCAAGGCGCTACTAGTGCATCCACTAGAGTCGCCTTGGGATCCCTGGATCTGGACCCGTAGCAAGGAACCTTGAAGTTCTGACGAGACGCCATCAGATCCATATCTGGAATGCCCCATAATTGAGTCAACTGGGCAAAGATCTCCGGGTGGAGTTCCCACTCCCCCGGATGGAATGTCTGACGACTCAGATAATCCGCCTCCCAGTTTTCCACACCTGGGATGTGGATCGCAGATAGGAGGCAGGAGTGACCCTCTGCCCATTTTATTATTTTGGTCACTTCTTTCATCGCCAGGGAACTCCTTGTTCCCCCCTGATGATTGATATAAGCAACAGTCGTCATGTTGTCTGATTGGAATCTTATGAATCTGGCCTTTGCTAGTTGAGGCCAAGCCCTGAGAGCATTGAATATCGCTCTCAGTTCCAGAATGTTTATCGGGAGAAGAGACTCTTCCCGAGACCATAGTCCCTGAGCTTTCAGGGATTCCCAGACCGCGCCCCAGCCCACTAGACTGGCGTTGGTCGTGACGATGACCCACTCTGGTCTGCGGAAGCTCATTCCCTGGGACAGGTGGTCCAGGGTTAGCCACCAACGGAGTGAGTCTCTGGTCTTCTGATCTACTTGAATCACTGGAGACAAGTCTGTATAATCCCCATTCCACTGTTTCAGCATGCACAGTTGTAATGGTCTTAGATGAATTCGCGCAAAAGGAACTATGTCCATTGCTGCAACCATCAATCCTACTACTTCCATGCACTGAGCTACGGAAGGACGAGGAATAGAATGAAGAACTTGACAAGCGTTTAGAAGTTTTGACTTTCTGACTTCTGTCAGGAAAAATCCTCATTTCTAAAGAATCTATTATTGTTCCCAAGAAGGGAACTCTTGTCGACGGAGACAGGGAACTTTTTTCTATGTTCACCTTCCATCCGTGAGATCTGAGAAAGGCCAGAACGATGTCTGTGTGAGCCTTTGCCTTTGAAAGAGACGACGCTTGTATTAGAATGTCATCCAAGTAGGTACTACTGCAATGCCCCTTGGTCTTAGAACCGCTAGAAGGGATCCGAGTACCTTTGTGAAAATCCTTGGAACAGTGGCTAACCCAAATGGGAGGGCCACAAACTGGTAATGTTTGTCCAGAAAGGCGAACCTTAGGAACTGATGATGTTCTTTGTGGATAGGAATATGTAGATACGCATCCTTTAGATCCACGGTAGTCATAAATTGACCTTCCTGGATTGTGGGTAGAATCATTCGAATGGTTTCTTTAAATCCAGAATTGGTCTGAAAGTTCCCTCTTTTTTGGGAACTACAAACAGATTTGAGTAAAATCCCATTCCTTGTTCCGCCGTTGGAACTGGGTGTATCACTCCCATCTTTAACAGGTCTTCTACACAATGTAAGAATGCCTGTCTCTTTATTTGGTTTGAGGATAAGTGAGACATGTGGAACCTTCCCCTTGGGGGTAGTTCCTTGAATTCCAGAAGATAACCCTGAGAAACTATTTCTAGTGTCCAGGGATCCTGAACATCTCTTGCCCAAGCCTGAGCAAAGAGACAGAGAGTCTGCTCCCTACTAGATCCGGTCCCGGATCGGGGGCTACTCCTTCATGCTGTTTTGTTAGCAGCAACAGGCTTCTTGGCCTGCTTACCCTTGTTCCAGCCTTGCGTCGGTTTCCAGGCTGGTTTGGTTTGAGAGGCATTACCCTCTTATTTAGAGGATGCAGAGTTAGAGGCCGGTCCGTTCCTGAAATTGCGAAAGGAACGAAAATTAGACTTATTCTTGGCTATGAAAGGCCTATCTTGTGGGAGGGCATGGCCCTTTCCCCCAGTGATGTCTGAAATAATCTCTTTCAATTCTGGCCCAAAGAGAGTCTTACCCTTGAAGGGGATATTAAGCAATTTTGTCTTGGAAGATACATCCGCTGACCAAGACTTTAGCCAAAGCGCTCTGCGTGCCACAATTGCAAACCCTGAATTTTTCGCCGCTAATCTAGCTAGTTGCAAAGCGGCATCTAAAATAAAAGAATTAGCCAACTTGAGTGCGTGAACTCTGTCCATAACCTCCTCATACAGAGTCTCTCTACTGAGCGACTTTTCTAGTTCCTCGAACCAGAACCACGCTGCTGTAGTGACAGGAACAATGCACGAAATGGGTTGCAGGAGGTAACCTTGCTGTACAAAAATCTTTTTAAGCAAACCCTCCAATTTTTTATCCATAGGATCTTTGAAAGCACAATTATCCTCGATAGGAATAGTAGTGCGCTTGTTTAAAGTAGAAACTGCCCCCTCGACCTTAGGGACTGTCTGCCATAAGTCCTTTCTGTGGTCGACCATAGGAAATAATTTCTTAAATATAGGAGGGGGGACAAAAGGTATGCCGGGCTTCTCCCACTCCTTATTCACTATATCCGCCACCCGCTTGGGTATAGGAAAAGCATCAGGGTGCACCGGAACCTCTAGGAACTTGTCCATCTTGCATAATTTTTCTGGAATGACCAGGTTGTCACAATCATCCAGAGTAGATAACACCTCCTTAAGCAGTGCGCGGAGATGCTCTAATTTAAATTTAAATGTCACAACATCAGGTTCTGCCTGTTGAGAAATTTTACCTGAATCTGAAATTTCCCCATCCGACAAAACCTCCCTCATGACCCCTTCAGATTGGTGTGAGGGAATGACAGAGCAATTATCATCAGCGCCCTCCTGCTCTACAGTGTTTAAAACAGAGAAATCACGCTTTCTCTGATATGCAGGCATTTTGGATAAAATATTTGCTATGGAGTTATCCATTACTGCCGTTAATTGTTGCATAGTAATAAGCATTGGCGCGCTAGAAGTACTAGGGGCCTCCCGCGTGGGCAAAACTGGTGTAGACACAGAAGGAGATGATGTAGAACTATGTCTACTCCCTTCATCTGATGAATCATCTTGGGCAACTTTACTATCTGTAGAAATACTGTCCTTACTTTGTTTGGACGCTATGGCACAATTATAACACAATTTTGAAGGGGAACACACATTGATCTTCAAACATATAGAACATAGCTTATCTGAAGGTGCAGACATGTTAAACAGGCTTAAACTTGTCAAGAAAGTACAAAAACCGTTTTAAAACAAAACCGTTACTGTCTCTTTAAATTTTAAACAGTGCACACTTTATTACTGAATATGTGAAAAAGTATGAAGGAATTGTTCACCACAGTGTCTTAAAGCATTCAAAGTATTGCACACCAATTTTCAGAGCTTTAACCCTTAAAATAAAGAAACCGGAGCCGTTTACAGTTTTAACCCCTCTACAGTCCCAGCTACAGCCTTTGCTGCGACTTTACCAAACCCAGAGGGGAATACGATACCAGATGAAGCCTTCTAGGAACTTTTCCAACTACTTTCAGATCCTCACACATGCATCTGCATGTCTTGCTCTCAAAAGTAACTGCGCAGTAATGGCGCGAAAATGAGGCTCAGCCTACAACTGGGAAGGCCCTTCCTGACTGGAAAGGTGTCTAACACAGTGCCTGACGTTAAAAAACGTTCCCCAAGCTAATAAGTGTGAATTACAAGCATAAACATGTATAAAATGCCCAAATAAAGCAATCGATTTTGCCCATAAAAGTGTCTACCAGTTTTATAGCCCATATTAAGCCCTTTATTCTGTTTGAGACTAAGAAAAAGGCTTACCGGTCCCCATGAGGGGAAATGACAGCCTTCCAGCATTACACAGTCTTGTTAGAAATATGGCTAGTCATACCTTAAGCAGAAAAGTCTGCTAACTGTTTCCCCCAACTGAAGTTACTTCATCTCAACAGTCCTATGTGGAAACAGCAAACGATTTTAGTTACTGTCTGCTAAAATCATCTTCCTCTCACAAACAGAACTCTTCATCTTTTTCTGTTTCAGAGTAAATAGTACATACCAGCACTATTTTAAAATAACAAACTCTTGATAGTAGAATTAAAAAACTACAACTAAACACCACTTACTCTTAACCATCTCCGTGGAGATGTTGCCTGTGCAACGGCAAAGAGAATGACTGGGGTGGGCGGAGCCTAGGAGGGACTATATGGACAGCTTTGCTGGGACTCTTTGCCATTTCCTGTTGGGGAAGAGATATTCCCACAAGTAAGGATGACGCCGTGGACCGGACACACCAATGTTGGAGAAAAAGAAAAAGAATTGCAAACGACAAGACTACAGATGTTGATACATGCAGTACATTACTCTGCTGAAACCAATCCTCGTTTTTTCCCATATAACACATTTCTAGACCACTCTTGGGCCTTTTATAAATATAGTTCCAAGAGAAAATGGGATTTTTTTAGGGGTTAGATATAATTATGGAGACAAAATATCATAGCTTAAACAAAAACAAGATCAATGCAAATTCAAATCTAAACCAACAAGAGCTGTCCCCAAAATGGAAGTGAATTGCGTCCCGCACAAGTGATATTAAACATGACAAGGGAGCTTACTAGTTATTAAAGATGGTGTGAGCATTTATATAAACAATAAACTATGCCAAGCACTATGTGATAATGCATGTGTATACTATTGAGTCTCGGAGGTTCCTAACTCTCACATTCTATGTGGAGTTTGAAATTCTAACAGCCCAGGCACTAAGATATGTGTAAGTAAGTCAGGGTTATTAAATGTACCACCCAGGAGAAATTGAGTGTAATAATAGGTTCCATCTGATAAAGATAATTAAGCTCAAATGTAATCTCTTTTACCTCCTCTATGGCTCTGGTCGCACGCCACAGAGTAAAGGCCCGAGACTCCCAAAAGGGGTGGCAGTGATGGATTGTAAATTAATCTACTTACAGATGTGTAATGGACAGGTATACATTTATCAGGTCAGTTATCTTTTGTATCTTTGAAAGAAACAAATCTGAACATATTAATTTGTCGGTAGCAATATTACAAACTATTATATACAACTTATGGATTGTCCAATGTCCAATAAGACATGCTATAAATATAAGCTAATGTGGAGCAGGGCAGTCCTCTATATTATATTGATAACCATAATGCACATTAAATGCTGCATTTCTAAAACCCATTTGTAACTTGTGGTATAGATATGCGCTTGTGCTAAGTCAACTTAGAAAGACAATGACCAAATCTCCAACAAACATATAAATATCAAAGTTGCACGCCTTAACATTATGTTAAAGGCACATGAAACCAAAAAAAATTCTTTCATGATTCAGATAGAGAATACAATTTTAAACAACTTTCCATTTTTTGTTTAATTTGCTTCCTTCTCTTGTTATCCTTTGCTGAAAGGTTTATCTCGGAAAGCTCAGGAGCAGCAAAGAACCAAGGTTCTAGCTGCTGATTAGTGGCTGCATATCTATACCGATTGTCATTGGCTCACCCATGTGTTCTGTTAGAAACCAGTAGCGCATTGCTGCTCCTTCAACAAATGATACCAAGAGAATGAAACAAATTAGATAATAGAAGTAAATTAGAAAGTTGTTTAAAATTGTATTCTCTATCCGAATCATGAAAGAAAAAAATTTGGGTTTCATGTCCCTTTAATGGCTACAAAATAAGCATCTACTATGAATTAAATATCCATTTACAAGGCATAGTATAGAAATAAACTCGTGCTGGGCTAAGAATAAAATACTAGCAACCACATTTCCACTGAGCACATGAATATCAGTTAAACATCTTGGGAAACACGTTATCCACATATAAGAACAGAACATAATATTTCAAAACATTAAAGAATTTCTTGAGAGCATTCACATTAGTTCCTACAGTCTGGGGGAGACAGAGACATTTTTGTTTTTGGTTTAAAGGTTTTTATTGAGGTAATAAGAACATATTACATGCTTATTAACACATCACGTTCCCAGTTGGTTACAGATGGGACATGAAACACAAACACAAAATATACGTTACCACATTTAAAGAACTCATTCCTACCAAGGATTTCAAATTTACAAAATACAGTCAATGTCGTAAGATACACCCAACTTTTACCTCATTTTATAACGCAACTTTTCTGTTTTTTATTCTGTGCTGTCATCTGCTCTTCTTTGTCTCCCGCTTTGAACACCATAAAGCTTCTATCGCCTGTCTCCCACAAATATAACCTTGAAAAATATTATCCAACATAGTGAAAATATATAAATGACATCCTCTAGTCGGATAAACCTAGGTTAGGTCTTTAACATCTACTGCAAAGCATAATTAGATTAACTGTCAGCAAGGTTATGGAGAGGAGGCACTTGTTGGTAGACAAGTCTCAATCTTTCTCAAGTATATTCAGTCCCTTGGCTACACCCAGGCAGGTGAATAGGGAAGTGGACAAGGGGGAGCAGAGTGAGGGAAGAAGGTAATGAAAGAAGGATGGGAGAAGAAGACAAAAAGCAAAACAGAGAGGATGCTAGGAGAAGGGGGGTTCAGCCCCAATCTATGGAGGGTGTTATTCGTAGCCTCGCATTGCCAGATTGTTCTTGCCAAATATTATTTATGGACACTATGATCCCTCTGTGAGTTCATGTCTATGGAACCATAGGTCCCAAATTCTCCAGTATGGATCTAGTTTGTTCAGGTGTTGGTAGAATCCCTGTTCCATGGTGATAAATGTGTCTAGTGTTTTTATAACATTGGTGAAAGAAGGTAGAAGAGAGGTAGCTGTTTTAAAGCTTAAGGCAATCTCAGTGGAAAGATATTGAGAAGGGCCTATTTGGGGTCTTTCGAGATTGAGATCCCTACTGATCCACACATCTGGAATACATCGTCCCACAACGCCGCCACCCTAGGACATGACCACCAAATATGTAAGTCAGTGTCCACCTAGATTAAACCCTGCTGGTAAGAAATATTGTTCAACTTTCTTCCATCCCTGGGAATCATCTGCTGTTCCCCCATTAAAAATATGTGTAAGCCGCGCAGCCTCATAGTAAATGGACACATTAGGGAGGAAGACCCCTCCTTGGTTGAAGGGTTTTTGCAGTGTTTTTTGGAGATTCTCAGCTTTTTGCCCTGCCATATATATACCTCATGATCAGAGCATTGAACTAGGAGCTCCTTAGGCAAATTTATAGGGAGACATCGGAAATAGTATAAGAGCTTTGGTAAGATTTTGACCAATGCTATCCGACCCAGCCAGGATACCTCCTGAAAGGTCCAAGAGTTGAGAAGACTCCATTCCTGTAAAAGCTTATTGTAGTTTGTCTCCCTTACCGTGGAAACATCAGGACCTAGTTGCACCCCCAAATGGTTGATAGTCTCTATCGACTATTTAAATTGATGAGTCTCGAAGAATTTCTAGTTAAAATTTTGGGATATGAATAGATAAGGCTTCCGTTTTAGTGAGATTAATCTTATAGAAACTCAGGGAACTAAACTGGGTGAATAGGTCAAATAGGGCTGGGAGTGAACCTATTGGGTTCTTCAAGAAGAGGGTAATATCGTCTGCAAATAATGCTATTTTCCCCCTCCCTCCCCCTTGCTGACTCAAAGGGACACCTTGAATCACAGTTGAATTTCTAATAGCTTGGGCAAGGGGTTCAATGGCCAGGGCAAATACTATAGGTGAAAGAGAGCAGCCTTGTCTCGTCCCATTGGTGATAGTGAAATCTGTTGAGCAAAATCCCAACCCTTTAACTCTTGCATAAGGGGAAGCATACAAGGCCTGGATGGCTGTTACTATGTCCCTAGGAAACCCAAACTGCAGCATCACATCCCACTAGTATTCCCATCTGACCCTGTCAAAGGCTTTTTCAGCATCTAAGGACAGGGCCAGCATGGGGACCTTCAATCTATTTGCCTCAGTGAAAATATTTAATATTCTTCTGGTATTATCTGGGCCTTCTCTGCCCCATGTGAACCCCACCTGCTCTGGATGTAAAAGTGTAGGAAGGATTAGATGCAGTCTATTAGCCCAAAGCTTAGAATAGAGTTTTACATCAGTGTTAATGAGTGAGATAGGCCGTTAGCTGCTGCACTGAGTGGGGTCTTTGTTGGGTTTTGGGATGGTGAGAACCGTCGCCTCTAGAAGTTCTCTTCTGAAGGTACAACATTCTCTGGCCTCCGAATAAGCCCTCATAAGCAGAGGTGAAGGAGTTTCCAGAAAAAGTTTTATAAAACATGGCAGGGAACCCGTCAGGGCCTGACGCTTTACCATTTTGGAGTTGGCTAATGACTTCCTTCAACTCTTCAGCTGAAAATGGGGCTATAAGAGAATCTACATTTTCTATTGTCAATGTAGGGAGTTTTAGATTTTTTAAGAAAGCTCAAATTTTGTCTTGGAGAAGATTATATCCTATTTCAGCGTTATGAAGATTGTATAATTTAGAGTAGTATGCCGCAAATGCTTCTCCAATGTCCCTAGGGGATGTAACCTGCTGACCCTCCTTGTCATCTACCTCTTAGCTTTCGCGCAAGGATAGCTGACGCCTTATTCCCCTGGTTTTCACCTCCTTTATCTGATTGTGCAGGGCCTCTACTTCTGCAGTTAATTCTAGGGTTGAGCTATTTTTGAGCCTCTCTTTGGTTCTAAGTTTAGTGACCAGGAGTCCCAGAGGTGCTCTTTTCAATTTTTTAATGGAGGCCTGCTTGTGTATGCAGATGCCTCTAATATAGGCCTTTAATGCTGCCCATATCGTTTGCTGTGAGATCGAAGGCAAGGGTCAGAATTATGTGTCAGATAATCATGTATAGAGCTTTGTATTAAGGGTTGAAAGTCTGGATTCGACCAAATATGGTCTGGCAGCCTCCAGCCTGGGCCAGATGACATGTGTAGATTAGAATATAGGGAAAATATGAGTGCATCGTGGACAGACTAGGAGCAAGACCTAATTTTGGCCTCTATGATTTTGCTTAGGGTCCATGTATCTGTAAAAAAGTAGTCCAGTCTAGAGTAGGAATTATGCGGTCTAGAGAAGAATGTATAGTCCCTAGTAGTGGGGTGGCATGCTCTCCAAATATCATATAAATTATGTTGTGAGATAAGGTCCCTAAATTTCTTAGCTGTAGTGATTGAGTAGGAGTCAATAACTTTGCCTGCCCATACTCTCTTGTCAAGTGTAGGGTCCCAGATCATATTGAAGTCACCCCCAACTAGTAGTCTACCTGATTTTAGTCTTTTAATGTTTTGAAGTAAGGTCTTAAGAAACTGGGGCTGGCTTTGGTTCTCGGCATTCAAGTTAACTAGAGTGTATATCTGCCCATTTAGCTTACATATTAGAATGAGGAATCTACCGTCTGGATCAATTTCTAAGTATATTTTTTCAAAACTTACTTGTTTATGTATGAGGATGGCAACTCCTCTTGTTTTGTCAGAGTGTGAAGCCAATACACAGTGTACAAAATGTGGAGACTTGAGAATTGGTGCCGAGGTGGTCAATCAATGAGTCTCCTGAACAAATACTATTTTTACTTTGTTAGTGTGCACATAATTATTTAGAAGGCTACGCTTGGAAGAAGAATTTAAGCCTTTACAGTTCAAGGAAGCAAAAGTGAGAATGTCAGGCTTCCATGATAAAAAAGAAAAAAGGGGGGGGTTGGGGGGAAGTAGGAGAGATAGATGGGAGACAGTTAAGAAGAAGACCTAGGGAAGAAAAGGGAAGGTAAGACTCCACCTACTCGGGTATAACACCTAGCAGTCAGTATCTGTACAAAGCGATAACTGAATACCTCGCTGACTGTATACCAAAATGTTCTCTAGGAGGAGAAAAATAATTTATTATTAGGGACAATAAAGAAAAAAGAACAGAAGGGTCTACTACTGAAATGTACAACGATACAAAAAGATTGATATTAACAGCACAGAATCAAGATTTAGACTTATGGTTAGATAACTCTGTAGCCATAGAACTTGGTGGCCCTATTCACCGCCTAACAAGGAACTCACACATACACCTTATAGGTACTCTAATTTCTTGATCTCATCAAGATGAGAAATAAAAATGGGGGGGAGCGTTGGGTGGGAGACATAGAGACTATGTCAAGGGCTACAGTATGTCCCTAAGTAATGGTCAAACTAGAGCACATGGGGGGGAGATTAACTATAGAGTCTAAAGACTCTGGGCTAATAGAGGAAATGTTTCTATCTCTACACACTTTATTCATATTGCTGGAAAGTGATGTATTTTGATGTCTTAGTCTTGCTCCTATGGGGAAGGAGCTATTCTTCAAATTAGGTTAACAGGGTCTAAAATTGAGGAAAGCCTACTGCTTCTGCCCCATGTTGGAATATTGGGGTTTATAGGAAATAATACTACGTAGATAGGATAGCCTGTAGGGTTTATCCTTAAGCTGGGGTGATATATGTGGGCCTGATATCCAACAAGCCTATTTAACTAAATCCAGCACGAGCCTACAATCTCCAGGTCCCAGAGTCAGGTCCCATTTTGGGGTTAAGGGGTACTATGAATAGTTATTGCATCTCTACATCAGCCGCTCCAAAGTAGTTATCTCTGGTCTACAAATCAATTAAACCTGCATAAATACAATTCTTAAAGAACTGTAACAAATATCATACAATGTGGTAATGTAATGAATCATGTCATTAACGTTGAGCTCCACCCACCTTAATCGGCTAAATTAAAATGTTCAGTTACAGTGAGCCCAACCTCAAAGGTAGAAAAACAGAATTTATGCTTACCTGATAAATTACTTTCTCCAACGGTGTGTCCGGTCCACGGCGTCATCCTTACTTGTGGGATATTCTCTTCCCCAACAGGAAATGGCAAAGAGTCCCAGCAAAGCTGGTCACATGATCCCTCCTAGGCTCCGCCCACCCCAGTCATTCGACCGACGGACAGGAGGAAATATATATAGGAGAAATCATATGATACCGTGGTGACTGTAGTTAGAGAAAATAATTCATCAGACCTGATTAAAAAAAACCAGGGCGGGCCGTGGACCGGACACACCGTTGGAGAAAGTAATTTATCAGGTAAGCATAAATTCTGTTTTCTCCAACATAGTTGTGTCCGGTCCACGGCGTCATCCTTACTTGTGGGAACCAATACCAAAGCTTTAGGACACGGATGAAGGGAGGGAGCAAATCAGGTCACCTAAACGGAAGGCACCACAGCTTGCAAAACCTTTCTCCCAAAAATAGCCTCCGAAGAAGCAAAAGTATCAAATTTGTAAAATTTGGCAAAAGTGTGCAGTGAAGACCAAGTCGCTGCCTTACATATCTGGTCAACAGAAGCCTCGTTCTTGAAGGCCCATGTGGAAGCCACAGCCCTAGTGGAGTGAGCTGTGATTCTTTCAGGAGGCTGCCGTCCGGCAGTCTCATAAGCCAATCGGATAATGCTTTTAAGCCAAAAGGAAAGAGAAGTAGAAGTCGCTTTTTGACCTCTCCTTTTACCAGAATAAACAACAAACAAGGAAAATGTTTGTCTGAAATCTTTAGTAGCCTCTAAATAGAATTTTAGAGCATGGACTACGTCCAAATTGTGTAACAAACGTTCCTTCTTTGAAACTGGATTCGGACACAAAGAAGGTACAACTATCTCCTGGTTAATATTTTTGTTGGAAACAACTTTCGGAAGAAAACCAGGCTTAGTACGCAAAACCACCTTATCTGCATGGAACACCAGATAGGGCGGAGAACACTGCAGAGCAGATAACTCTGAAACTCTTCTAGCAGAAGAAATAGCAACCAAAAACAAAACTTTCCAAGATAATAACTTAATATCTACGGAATGTAAGGGTTCAAACGGAACCCCTTGAAGAACTGAAAGAACTAGATTTAGACTCCAGGGAGGAGTCAAAGGTCTGTAAACAGGCTTGATTCTAACCAGAGCCTGAACAAATGCTTGAACATCTGGCACAGCTGCCAGCCTTTTGTGAAGTAAAACAGATAAAGCAGAGATCTGTCCCTTCAGAGAACTTGCAGATAATCCTTTCTCCAAACCTTCTTGTAGAAAGGATAGAATCTTAGGAATTTTTATCTTGTTCCATGGGAATCCTTTAGATTCACACCAACAGATATATTTTTTCCATATTTTATGGTAAATTTTTCTAGCTACAGGCTTTCTAGCCTGAATCAGAGTATCTATTACAGAATCTGAAAACCCACGCTTTGATAAAATCAAGCGTTCAATCTCCAAGCCGTCAGTTGGAGGGAAACCAGATTCGGATGTTCGAATGGACCTTGAACAAGAAGGTCCTGTCTCAAAGGTAGCTTCCATGGTGGAGCCGATGACATATTCACCAGGTCTGCATACCAAGTCCTGCGTGGCCACGCAGGAGCTATCAAGATCACCGAAGCCCTCTCCTGATTGATCCTGGCTACCAGCCTGGGAATGAGAGGAAACGGTGGGAATACATAAGCTAGGTTGAAGGTCCAAGGTGCTACTAGTGCATCTACTAGAGTCGCCTTGGGATCCCTGGATCTGGACCCGTATCAAGGAACCTTGAAGTTCTGACGAGACGCCATCAGATCCATGTCTGGAATGCCCCATAATTGAGTTATTTGGGCAAAGATTTCCGGATGGAGTTCCCACTCCCCCGGATGGAAAGTCTGACGACTCAGAAAATCCGCTTCCCAATTTTCCACTCCTGGGATGTGGATTGCAGACAAGTGGCAGGAGTGATCCTCCGCCCATTGAATTATGTTGGTCACTTCTTCCATCGCCAGGGAACTCCTTGTTCCCCCCTGATGATTGATATATGCAACAGTCGTCATGTTGTCTGATTGAAACCTTATGAATTTGGCCTTTGCTAGTTGAGGCCAAGCTTTGAGAGCATTGAATATCGCTCTCAGTTCCAGAATGTTTATCGGGAGAAGAGATTCTTCCCGAGACCATAGACCCTGAGCTTTCAGGGGTTCCCAGACCGCGCCCCAGCCCACCAGACTGGCGTCGGTCGTGACAATGACCCACTCTGGTCTGCGGAAGCTCATTCCCTGTGACAGATTGTCCAGGGTCAGCCACCAACGGAGTGAATCTCTGGTCTTTTGATCTACTTGGATCGTCGGAGACAAGTCTGTATAATCCCCATTCCACTGTCTGAGCATGCACAGTTGTAATGGTCTTAGATGAATTCGTGCAAAAGGAACTATGTCCATTGCTGCAACCATCAATCCTATTACTTCCATGCACTGCGCTATGGAAGGACGAAGAACAGAATGAAGTACTTGACAAGAGCTTAGAATTTTTGATTTTCTGACCTCTGTCAGAAAAATCCTCATTTCTAAGGAATCTATTATTGTTCCCAAGAAGGGAACTCTTGTTGACGGGGACAGAGAACTTTTTTCTTTGTTCACCTTCCATCCGTGAGATCTGAGAAAGGCTAGGACGATGTCCGTATGAGCCTTTGCTTTTGACAGAGACGACGCTTGAATCAGGATGTCGTCCAAGTAAGGTACTACTGCAATGCCCCTTGGTCTTAGAACCGCTAGAAGGGACCCTAGTACCTTTGTGAAAATCCTTGGAGCAGTGGCTAATCCGAATGGAAGTGCCACAAACTGGTAATGCTTGTCCAGAAAAGCGAACCTTAGGAACTGATGATGTTCCTTGTGGATAGGAATATGTAGGTACGCATCCTTTAAATCCACGGTAGTCATAAATTGATTTTCCTGGATAGTAGGTAGGATCGTTCGAATAGTTTCCATTTTGAACGATGGAACCTTGAGAAATTTGTTTAGGATCTTGAGATCCAAAATTGGTCTGAATGTTCCCTCTTTTTTGGGAACTATGAACAGGTTGGAATAAAAACCCATCCCTTGTTCTCTTATTGGAACAGGATGAATCACTCCCATCTTTAACAGGTCTTCTACACAATGTAAGAACGCCTGTCTTTTTATTTGGTTTGAAGATAATTGAGACCTGTGGAACCTTCCCCTTGGGGGTAGTTCCTTGAATTCCAGGAGATAACATTGAGAAACTATTTCTAGCGCCCAAGGATCCTGAACATCTCTTGCCCAAGCCTGAGCAAAAAAATTTAAATGGGGAGACACCTTGGCTTTCATACATATAGAACATAGCTTATCTGATGGTACAGACATGTTAAACAGGCTTAAACTTGTCAACAAAGCACAAAAAACGTTTTAAAATAAAACCGTTACTGTCACTTTAAATTTCAAACTGAAAACACTTTATTACTGAATATGTGAAAAAGTATGAAGGAATTGTTCAAAATTCACCAAAATTTCACCACAGTGTCTTAAAGCATTAAAAGTATTGCACACCAAATTTCAGAGCTTTAACCCTTAAATTAACGGAACCGGAGCCGTTTTTACATTTAACCCCTATACAGTCCCAGCTATATGCTTTACTGAGACCCAACCAAGCCCAGAGGGGAATACGATACCAAATGATGCCTTCTATAAGCTTTTTCAGTGATTCTTAGCTCCTCACACATGCATCTGCATGCCTTGCTCTCCAAAACAACTGCGCATTAGTGGCGCGAAAATGAGGCTCTGTCTATAACTAGAAAAGGCCCCCATCTGAAAAAGGTGTCCAACACAGTGCCTGCCGTTTTTCTAAACAATCCCCAAGATTATAATAACCATTAATAGTTAGAATCTGCAAAATATGCCTAGCAAAGCAATCGTTTTAGCCCAGAAAAATGTCTACCAGTTTTTTAAGCCCTTATGCAGCCCTTTATTCTTTTATTTAACTAAGAAAATGGCTTACCGGTCCCCATAAGGGGAAATGACAGCCTTCCAGCATTACATAGTCTTGTTAGAAATATGGCCAGTCATACCTTAAGCAGAAAAGTCTGCCAACTGTTTCCCCCAACTGAAGTTACTTCATCTCAACAGTCCTGTGTGGAAACAGCAATCGATTTTAGTAACTTCTGCTAAAATCATCTTCCTCTTACAAACAGAAATCTTCATCTCTTTTCTGTTTCAGAGTAAATAGTACATACCAGCACTATTTTAAAATAACAAACACTTGATTGAAGAATAAAAACTACATTTAAACACCAAATAACTCTTAACCATCTCCGTGGAGATGTTGCCTGTGCAACGGCAAAGAGAATGACTGGGGTGGGCGGAGCCTAGGAGGGATCATGTGACCAGCTTTGCTGGGACTCTTTGCCATTTCCTGTTGGGGAAGAGAATATCCCACAAGTAAGGGTGACGCCGTGGACCGGACACACCTATGTTGGAGAAACTCTTAACTATTAGTTTAATTTAATAATACCATATATGGGGTACTAAAGAATGGTACTGTTACAGCCCCCCCAACAGAAGGAGGTGACTATCTTTCAAGCTGTAGGCTTAGACCTGGGGTCAAGGGGATATAAGAGGTCCCAATGATCTGTCACTTAAATATGTCAGGAAGACCGCTATCAAATAGACATAAATGAATGTGGTGGATATAACTCAGCTGGACAGGGCCTAAGCCCCTATGTCAGTGAATAAATTAATCTACTTGTACGGTCTATGTGAGAACACTTTATCACCAGGTCTATAACTTATCTGCATTTTGGGCCATAGTATGCTATGAGCTGGTACCAATCCTCAATGGTGAGAGATCTTAAATACGTTTTACCAAACTAACCTGTCATACCCCCCATATAGAACTATATATAAACCTTATCCCTGCAACCAGTGAGGGCCTAGGAAGGAAAAAACATCAACCATAACATAACAATACAACATTGTGGTGTACAATAACATTGATGATGGACATACCTCCTTGGAGGCATTTAGCCCTAAACACTTGCACCTGAGTAGCATACTTACAGAGTCAGAGATTCCCTATCTAGTAACTTGGGCTAACTATACCCAGAATTAAGCACCAGTCACTCAGTTCAAGTATCAGCATCTGTGAGGTGATTCAGTGAGGTCCTGCGGACACTCTTAGGGTCCTGCACAGGGGCAGAACGCTGTGGAAGAGGTGACCATTCCGGTGCAGTCACCTGGAGCTGTTGTGAAGACCCTGCCTCCACAAGATTTGATGTATTTTTTGTTAAGTCCCATTCTTTAAGGAGGTCCATACCTTTATGACATTTTTGTTTTTATTCATTTTGCGTTTTGTCAATCCCATACGTCTATTTGCAGCCAAAGCAGAGTCTCTTTGTGAATACCTGGTTTCCACTGCCATATGATAATGAGATAGTTATTATGTACCGTTTATTCCTGTATTTGCCATGTGAAATTTGGGTGTTCTAGTAGTCCTAATATCAGATCCAAATGGAGATAACCCGCAATTGGTAAGTTGAGGTGTAATTTCCATTGTATGGTGTTTCTGGTTGGGTTTTATATGTATATATTGAGGAGTCCCAATATCACTGTATACCAGTGATAAGTTGAAAATGCAGGGTGTCTGCACTAAGGCTGTGATGTAAAAGTCAGCATAAAAACCTATCTCGTCTTCAGGTTTAACCGTGGCTTACTGGTATCTGGAGAAACAGGAGCAATTTTGTCCGGCGGCCTGGATGTATGTGCTGTCCTTGCAGCCACGCCTGGTCCCTTCAGCGCTAACTGCAAGCCGTGATCAATCAGGGCAGCCTTCTTGCTGTGTGGATTACATTTGTCATCCTGTGCAGCTTGATGCAGGTCCCACAAATTCAGTTGTATCAGAAGATCTTCTGCAGACGGAGGCTTCTCCTCCATTATTGTTCCGTTTCGGTCATCATCTTTGCTTAAAGGTGTTGTAGAGGTCCGTGCTGAATCTTCTGCAGCTATGCGTTCTGTCGTCGGCTCTCCATGCAATCTATTGGGAATGGTCACTGGTATATTCTGAGAAGTAGGTTATTCAGTATAGCCAAACGCTGATCCAGTTCCTGCTCTAATCTTGCGGTCCCCATCTTGAAATGATCTTGTGGACAGCAACTTGATAATTGAGGTTCGTACCACTAAGATGTTGTTGTAGATTGCTTGCATTGCCTAAATATTTTTTTTAACACCATTCTTTGAAAAACATTATCAACAAATCAAACAAATGCAAAGACGGAAAAGATTAATGACGGTATACAACAAACATGGCCCTTGTAAAAAAAACAAAGCTCTTTCCTCTCTGCTACATGGTATGGTTTGATAATATATATGATGCACCTTTTGACAGGTTAAATTGCATTTGTTTGTCATATATGCTGAGAGTTTTTTAAAAATAATAATAATAAACTACAGCCTCATGTCTCTCCCCCATAAATATATAACTATATGCATAAAATGTATATATGACGTTAGCAATTTTGGCCCATTTTATAATAACAATAATATTTACTTGACTTTTAATTTCAGAGCCAGGAGTATTAGACAAATACATACAAAATGTCTCTCAGGGGGGAGATGTAATACATTAAAACAACTTTCTGCTTGTTGACTAAGGGGCCGATTTAACATTGTGCAAGCAGACATGATCCGATATTGTGGATCATGTCCGCTGCACATCTATAAATGCCGACAGCATACGCTCTCGGGATTTATCATTGCACCTGCAGTTCTGGTGAACTGCTGGTGCAATGCCACCCCCTGCAAATTTGAGGCCAATCGGCCCCCAGCGGGGGTATCAATCAACCCGATCATATTCGATCGGGTTGATTTCCGGCGATGTTTGTCCGCCGCCTCAGAGCAGACGGACAGGTTATGGAGCAGCGGTCTTTAGACCACTGCTTCATAACTTGTGTTTCTGGCGAGCCTGAAAAACACGGGGCATCAAGCTCCTGATAAATATGCCCCTAAGTGGCAACCTACAAAGATGAATTGCAATTGAAAAATTGACTATGATGCCTCTTGACTTATGGATTTGTAGGAGGGAAGTCAAATGACAGTTGTCAGTAAACTTTATTATTTTAAGAAATGTCTAAATCATTTAACACAAATAAAATTACAATTCCCACTAAGGCACAATCAATCTGACGCACAATGCCAGCTGAAAGATGATGGAAATACACTCTTTAAAATGAGATCAGGGCTGTATGGCAAAAGGCAAATGGGATAAAAGTAGGCATCACAAATCTGGGCTCACTCAAAGCTGTTTTTCACACTGCTTGTTAGCAGTTAGAACACACGTGAGCAAGAAGCGTAACGGCCACTTTGAGTGAGCTACATCGGATTGCCTTCTTAAAAAGCAGGAGTTTTTTGCTATTAAACTCATACCCAGTTACCCATTATCACGCACAGGAGTGACCCTACAAACCGGCCGATATTTACTAAAAAGATACCACTCTCATATGCGGCTCAAGATTGATCCTATACTCTGTGAGCCGTGAGTCTATGAACAATCCATTTGCGCTGTATTTACTTATTGTTTATTGGTTGTTTTAATAGTGTATTGCACTTATTAGATCTCGCCCCTTTATGAGGATTTAATTTTACTCTGAGTATACATTAATTATTTGTTTTTATGTGATAGACTTTATAGTATCATTTTAATCGAAGCTAACATTAATCATTTGTTTTTATGTGTGTTAGATTTTATATATCATCTGATTTAAGACTGTTTTTAGCACTCCTTTAATATTCACACCCCTCTTCTGTAATCTGCTTTATCGAGCTCATCTCTAGAGGTTAGGTGTGGTCCACACATTTATATAGGAGCTTGTCTAGATTGTATTTTATTTAGATACATGGTTGTTTTTTAGATATATGAACTGATTGTTTATACTTTTTTATATGCGTATGATTATTAAATTATTTACCCATATGTTTGATTTTATTTATTTTTTAAAACTTTGAGATTATCTCTCCACTTATAGATCATTTAACCTTAGCTTTTAGCGCCAATACTCCCCAGTCCAATTTTCAAAGAGCCAAAGACTTGTTAAGTCATTAATTATTTGCCCAAAACTACCCATGCTTTTTGAGAAATGGTTTCTTGCAATAAAGAGCTTTCTATAGAACATAAATGTCTTACTAGCACAATGCTAAATGTTTCATATATCCCTGTACAAATATGAGACCCCTAGATGCCTAGCCATTAAGTCAAACAGAGCATTATAATGAAAACAATGTATGAGTATATATATATATATATATATATATATATATATATATAGTTAAGAATCATTCTCTATAAAATGTAAAAAACAAAACTGTTTTGTACATGATCACTGATATATATTAAATTTAATAAAAAAATTACTCAATTTAAATTTAAATTAGCGTTCATACAAAAGACGTCAGTTACAGGTTAAAGTATATAGCAAATATAAGACAAAAATATCACATAAGCATATGACATCATAAAGAGCAGAAACAGTACATCGGCAGAAAATATGTTACATTTATATAATAACAATATCACTTCTTTACGGCTAAACAATACAAAATATATATTTAAGGCAATTCCAAACAAAGCATAATAGACAGGTATATATCGTTTTATAATTTTAAAAAAACTGAATCATAATTTAAGGAAAGGAAACCAGATTAGTTAAATTTCTCCAGATTAAACCTATGAAAATATCCAATGCAGCTGTTTCAAAATTATACAGGTTTGCAAAAACTAAACAATGACATAATACATGTTGGCACGCCATGCCTTCTTGCGTATAGATGTTAATTTTCCATCCCTATAGTTTCACATAAAAAACGTTCAGGATTCTCACGCTATTATCTCCAAGGAGCCTTACCTGTTATTTGTCTTTGTGCAACCAATTGTCTAATTGAGTAAACAGGTGTCTTTTGTTGCTAAGTGATCATAATTAAAGTTCTTCTGAAAATGCCTGCACCTGCCTGCGTACAATATACATGTTCTACACACGCTGATCCAAAGAGACAACGCACAAACAAGCTTTAGCATTGAACTAAATGACATGTCACTAGATGCACTTTTATCAGAACCTATTAAAAAAAATGTCATTTGGGGTCACTCATTATTTTTATGCTTTGCTCTTCTTTGATTCTACATTTACATTTTTTATAGAGTTCTGAACATCAATGCTTGCATATAAAATAGGTAAAACCAGGATGCAATTCATTGGATTTCCATATTATCTGTCAATCGAATTTCTAATTAGATTAACTATGTAAATTGATTTAGCAGATGCTAAATAAGACTAGGAAAGTGTCCAGAAATGATTGTGTCACATCTTAATAACTATAAAGAAATGCATAACTTGCATTAAGGTTGCTCCATTTATATATATGTTTTCTAATGATAAAGAGATATGTGAAGCTAATTGTCTTGTGACAATCTCAAGCACCTGCTTATCCATAAAACTACACAAAATGATTTGACTGGGAATATTCATTCTTCCCAGAAACAAATAATAAAAAAAAACCAATACTGGCATTGGCATATTAGTAGACACCTATTTACTCTCTGTACTGCTTAACTAACACAGATTGTCACAGGGTATAAGTCATGACAAATAGTTTTGCACTGAGAGAACCCACAGCATTGGAACATCTGTTGACTTACATTTACAAAGGCTGTTAATCTTGTAGCATTCTTATTCCTTTACAGTCCACGGAATACAAACTGGATGTGTCGCTTTAGAGTGCACTGAAAACACAGAAAGAAAAAGCAAAGTGAGACGTGATTGGTGAGATTTCCTTCTTCTGGGGAACATTCTTTAAAACCCAGATGAGATGAAGCTCTTAATACAATGATTCCCAAAGCACATTCTTTTATGAAGCAATCTTATTCCACAAATGTAATTTTTAATCATCTGTGAAGAATGTAGTTATTGCTTAACCTGCGCTGTGCGTTATTAGGGCATCCTGCTTTTCCCTTAGAGATTAGGCGGCATTTTTATGGTTTTGTTACAAGAAGATTATTTATTTGGGTGCATATATCTGTACTGGTTGAAATCCTTAATGGTAATTATAGCGGGTGATTAAGGAGTAGAATGCGGGCAAAGAAATTCTAATATGTACCCTTCAATTTAATAAATAAATAGACTTTTGCATTAAAATAAGCATTATTCTGGCTGAGTTTCATATTATTTAGGTATGTTTATCATATGAGAACCTATTTAAAACATAATAAAGTTTATTCACGAAGGATTGTTATAAATTTCACCTGAGATAAAATAATTTCCTTAAAAATTTTTCATGATTCAAATAGAGCAAGCAGTTTTAACACATTTCCCAATTTACTACCATTATCAAATCTTGCACAGTGTTTTTTATATGCATTCTTTCTGAGGCCCCATCTCCTACTTAGCATGTGCACAAGTTCACAGTGTATACCTATACTAGCCTGTGATTGGATGATGGCTGGCACATAATACAGGGGGGCAGCAAATGGGGAAGTAAAAATAAATTTGCCAGAAAAAAATCTACTGCTTATTCAAAATAGTTTGCACTTTTCCCAAAGGATTATGATTGACCTCCCCAATAAGTTTAACCTCTACACTGTATCCTGTGAACCAATAACAAGTGGCATATGTGCGTATTAACAAATCACTACCTATTTTTAAGTAGTACATTGCCGCTCCTGAGCCTATCTAGGAATGTTTTCAACAAAGAATACAAAGAGAAATGTAAATTTGACAGAGAAAGTAAATTTAAAAGTCTCTTAAAATTGCATACTGACTTATGACAGTTTAATTTTGACTTCCATGTCCCTTTAAATGAAAGAATTTAGATATTTTAGTAATAAACAGCTTTTATCAAAGATTATTAAACAAAGCTTTGCCTTCCAGCACATGCTAACAATGTCTTTCAAATTAAAGGGATAGTCTACTCCAATTTGTTTATTATTTTTTGCATAACCAACACAGTTATATAAATATACTTTTTACCTCTGTGATTACCTTGTATCTAAGCCTCTGTAGACTGCCCCCTTTTTTCAGTTATTTTGACAGACTTTCATTTTAGCCCATCAGTGCTGACTCCTATGTAATTATATTGGTGTGAGCACAATGTTATCAATATCGCACACATGAATGAATGAATGCCCTCTAGCTGTGAAAAACCAGTAAAATGCATTCAGATAAGAGGCAGCCTTCAATGGCTTAGAAATTAGCACATATGTCTACTTAGGTTTACCTTTCAACTAAGAATACCAAGAGAACAAAGCATTTTTGATGATTAAAGTAAATTGGAAAGTTGTCTAAAATTGCAGGCCCTGTCTGAATCATGAAAGTTTAATTTTGACTAGACTGTCCCTTTAACTGTCCTGTGCCTCACCAGGAGCCAGGTCACAGGTGATACAGTATTGACAAACACTATATACACTATAAACACTATAGTTCTGGGTTGTGTGACTTGAAAAGAGACCCTTTCTGTCCCTACTTATATAACACAAGGACCCTCACATGAAAGAGGGGGCTTTAATTATTCAAATAAGTGTTTCATATATATATATCCTCCATATGATAATCATAATATTAATGTTTGCATTTTATTCCTACTCACTTTCTGTATTAAGTACAAGACCGCACAACATTTTAGATTATTATTTTTATTTAAAACTGTGTAGAATCCTTCATTTTTATATTTTGGAAAGATGAACTGATGCTGAAGCATAAATCATAAAGTTTAAAAATGTATGGCATTTTCACATCTGGGTTGTGGTGCTGAACATCAGGTGATATCAGGAACTGATATTTATATTTATCTTTCCCTTTTTTTTTTAAACTGAGATCCTCAATTTAAAGGGATGCTAAATAATGGCATTTTTTAGTGCAGATTTCATAGCACTTGTATAGATGTCTGTTTATACCTCCAAACTTACCAAGTGCCCCATATCAAGCAAGGCCTTTTTTAAAGCTTGATATAATTGCCTGATAGCAAAGTCTGTACTGCTCATCCCATTGAACTCTTTTTTATAGAGGAATGTATAACACTTCAAAATAGCACAACCATTGTGACTGATAAATAGTGAATTGCAATTACTAATTGTTTGTATTTCAATATTTATTTTAGTGTGAAGGCCAAGTTGAACAACAGCTAATACATGGCCCATCTTTAATACTATACAGTACACCAGCTTGAGCAGATAAACAGGAGAGCATGCAGCTATTTTCAATGAGTCGGGTGGCAGAGTTTTTGATTGGCTGTACTGCCCAGTGATATGAAGCTTGCAAAATGGCTTTGGAGAATATGAGTCACTATTATTATCATTATTTGTTTGTAGCACTACGCAATAAGATACATGCTGAAAAAGATTCTGTCCCTTTAAAATAGGGAATAGAATGATATGGCTATTGAACAGGAATAAGCACAGTAAGAGAGATTTAGGTATATGCCCCGTCTTCTACAAGTATCTTGACAGAGAATGGTCATTTGTGATAGTTCCTTTCAATTACCAAAGCTTTGTGTGCTATTGTGTTTTCTCTACTGGTTCGAAAATGTTTCTGAAAACAATAAAACAAATGATCTCTCTGTGTGAGGAGATCTTCTCTTCCACTGGGGATCAATAGTGGAAAATGCAGTAGCTGGTCCAAGTATTGCTGGAAATTGTTGCAGAACAGTGTCCTGATCAGTGCCAGAATGAACAGAGCAATTGCACAGCAGAGAATGAACTCAGGAACTGCCAAGATCTATCAGAACTGTGAAGATCATAAACCTGTAAGAATCGGTCTAAGCAAAATGTACCTAAACCTTTTTCTGAAATACAGGGGGAAATTAAAATCCATCAAGACATTAGATCAATGTGTTTAATCTCATATATATCACAATTCAGATTTTGCATTATAGATTATGCTTTGTAGAACACTGGGGGGGACACATAATAATTTGTCTATTCTTTACAGTGAATGGAAAAAATAGTAACTGTATTGCCTAGTAACAGTTGTGTATTTTATATATATATATATATATATATATATATATATATATATATACGACAAAGTAATTTACCCTTTTACATCACATTATATGTAATACTCAACCTATTTTCCAGACTGAAAATTAAAAAAAAAAATCTGCATGTATTAGAATTTTTTTTTTTTTTTTTAGAATGTGCAAAATATTATATTCTAAAGGATTATCTTTGATATTATACTGTTATTATTATAGTGTAAAATATTATCAGCCATGGCTACTATTTTGTCTAGATACATTTATAATAAGGCCTAATTTTGGTGCTCTGACAAAATGCAGAAGGACATTTGGCAGAAGGACATTTGGCAGACGGACATTTGGCCGACGGACATTTGGCTGACAGACAGAAAGCTAAAGAATGTTCCGATTTCGGCCGAGGGCAGATGCGTTCCAGAGTGCTCTGTTCTAATCAGAGCCTCGGGCGCCGCAACTGCCTCTGGGAACCTTACCATGGGTCCCAGGCAGCACGTTTTGTAATTCTCTGTCTGGGAAATTATCTATCTATCAAATCTATCTATTTATCTATCAAATCTATCTATCGTATCTATCAAATGTATCTATTGCATCTATTGATCTATCTATCTAATCTATGTATCTATCTATCAAATCTATCTATCTTGTGCCGGACTGTTATCTGACAGCCACTTGTGTTTCGGCCAAATGTCCGTCGGCTAAAAGTCCGGCCACGCTAATTTTAGACCCTTTTATAAACAGGTCTTATTATATCACGACTATCTCTTATCTCTAACTATAAACATTGTTTAGTGAGGTCTCTGTTTCAGTCCAGGTTCACAATGCTGTGGTAACAATAGTTTGCATAGATACACATATTTTACTGTGTTCATTATAAATATAATATAAATGCCCTTCTAGTTATGTAAAAAAAATCCTAACTATACAAGTATTTATTTATATAATATAGATATTACATAGTACAAGCAGAGCTCAAGCAATTGCATTAATAATGTGCTGCCTGGGTCAGAAAATAAAATGATGCCCCCAACTCTCTTTCCACTACAGCCTAAACCCAACCACTGCACTACATCTTAAAGGCAAAAGAGATACCTAGTTATGTACAAGAGCACTTTAATATTATATATATGTAATATATGTAAAGTGATGCCTCTGTCCCATGGTTCTACCAGGACCCATTATAGAGCCAGTCTTGGTGACTAGTTTTATATATTTTTTTATTTTTATTTTTAAATTGGAGATTTCTATTGCAACATTAATTGTGCTTGCTTGCCTATGAATTTCCATCAACATTTTTGGAAACATGCCTTTTTATCATATTTTTTTTTTTTTCCAAAATACATAATAAGATACTATCCTATGAAAAAACCTGCATCCTCTTTAAATAATCTTCTCAACTTAAATGACTAAGGCCTAGATTTGGAGTTTGGCGGTAGATGGGTTGTTAACGCTACGCAGGCTTTTTTCTGGCCGCACCATAAAATTAACTCTGGTATTGAGAGTCCAAAAAAATGCTGCGTTAGGCTCCAAAAAAGGAGCGTAGAGCATTTTTACCGCAAATGCAACTCTCGATACCAGAGTTGCTTACGGACGCGGCCAGCCTCAAAAACGTGCTCGTGCACGATTCTCCCATAGGAAACAATGGGGCTGTTTGAGCTGAAAAAAAACCTAACACCTGCAAAAAAGCCGCGTTCAGCTCCTAACGCAGCCCCATTGTTTCCTATGGGGAAACACTTCCTACGTCTGCACCTAACACTCTAACATGTACCCCGAGTCTAAACACCCCTAACCTTACACTTATAAAACCCCTAATCTGCCGCCCCCGCTATCGCTGACCCCTGCATTATATTATTAACCCCTAATCTGCCACTCCGGACACCGCCGCTACTTACATTATCCCTATGTACCCCTAATCTGCTGCCCCTAACACCGCCGACCCCTGTATTATATTTATTAACCCCTAACCTGCCCCCCACAACGTCGCCGCCAGCTACTTACAATAATTAACCCCTAATCTTCCGCTCCGTAAACCGCCGCAACTTACATTATCCCTATGTACCCCTAATCTGCTGCCCCTAACACCGCCGACCCCTATATTATATTTATTAACCCCTAACCTGCCCCCCACAACGTCGCCGCCAGCTACTTACAATAATTAACCCCTAATCTGCCGACTGCAAAGCGCCGCCACCTACGTTATCCTTATGTACCCCTAATCTGCTGCCCCTAACACCGCCGACCCCTATATTATATTTATTAACCCCTAATCTGCCCCCCTCAACGTCGCCGACACCTGCCTACACTTATTAACCCCTAATCTGCCGAGCGGACCTGAGCGCTACTATAATAAAGTTATTAACCCCTAATCCGCCTCACTAACCCTATCATAAATAGTATTAACCCCTAATCTGCCCTCCCTAACATCGCCGACACCTAACTTCAATTATTAACCCCTAATCTGACGACCGGAGCTCACCGCTACTATAATAAATGGATTAACCCCTAAAGCTAAGTCTAACCCTAACACTAACACCCCCTAACTTAAATATAATTTACATCTAACAAAATTAATTAACTCTTATTAAATAAATTAATCCTATTTAAAGATAAATACTTATCTGTAAAATAAATCCTAATATAGCTACAATATAAATTATAATTACATTGTAGCTATTTTAGGATTAATATTTATTTTACAGGCAACTTTGTAATTATTTTAACCAGGTACAATAGCTATTAAATAGTTAAGAACTATTTAATAGTTACCTAGTTAAAATAATAACAAAATTACCTGTAAAATAAATCCTAACCTAAGTTATAATTAAACCTAACACTACCCTATCAATAAATTAATTAAATAAAATACCTACAATTACCTACAATTAACCTAACACTACACTATCAATAAATAAATTAAATACAATTCCTACAAATAACTACAATTACATAAACTAACTAAAGTACAAAAAATAAAAAAGAACTAAGTTACAAAAAATAAAAAAATATTTACAAACATAAGAAAAATATTACAACAATTTTAAACTAATTACACCTACTCTAAGCCCCCTAATAAAATTACAAAGACCCCCAAAATAAAAAAATGCCCTACCCTATTCTAAATTAATAGAGTTAAAAGCTCTTTTACCTTACCAGCCCTGAACAGGGCCCTTTGCGGGGCATGCCCCAAGAAAATCAGCTCTTTTGCCTGTAAAAAAACCATACAATACCCCCCACCAACATTACAACCCACCACCCACATACCCCTAATCTAACCCAAACCCCCCTTAAATAAACCTAACACTAAGCCCCTGAAGATCTTCCTACCTTGTCTTCACCTCAACAGGTATCACCGATCCGTCCTGGTATCCGGTGCTGAAGAGGTCCAGAAGAGGCTCCAAAGTCTTCCTCCTATCCGGCAAGAAGAGGACATCCGGACCGGCAAACATCTTCATCCAAGCGGCATCTTCGATCTTCTTCCATCCGGTGCGGAGCGGGTCCATCTTGAAGCAGCCGACGCGGATCCATCCTCTTCTTCCGGCGTCTCCCGACGAATGACGGTTCCTTTAAGGGAAGTCATCCAAGATGGCGTCCCTCAAATTCCGATTGGCTGATAGGATTCTATCAGCCAATCGGAATTAAGGTAGGAATATTCTGATTGGCTGATGGAATCAGCCAATCAGAATCAAGTTCAATCCAATTGGCTGATCCAATCAGCCAATCAGATTGAGCTCGCATTCTATTGGCTGTTCCGATCAGCCAATAGAATGCGAGCTCAATCTGATAATCGGAACAGCCAATAGAATGCGAGCTCAATCTGATTGGATCAGCCAATCGGATTGAACTTGATTCTGATTGGCTGATTCCATCAGCCAATCAGAATATTCCTACCTTAATTCCGATTGGCTGATAGAATCCTATCAGCCAATCGGAATTTGAGGGACGCTATCTTGGATGACGTCCCTTAAAGGAACCGTCATTCGTCGGGAGACGCCGGAAGAAGAGGATGGATCCGCGTCGGCTGCTTCAAGATGGACCCGCTCCGCACCGGATGGAAGAAGATCGAAGATGCCGCTTGGATGAAGATGTTTGCCGGTCCGGATGTCCTCTTCTTGCCGGATAGGAGGAAGACTTTGGAGCCTCTTCTGGACCTCTTCAGCACCGGATGCCAGGACGGATCGGTGATACCTGTTGAGGTGAAGACAAGGTAGGAAGATCTTCAGGGGCTTAGTGTTAGGTTTATTTAAGGGGGGTTTGGGTTAGATTAGGGGTATGTGGGTGGTGGGTTGTAATGTTGGTGGGGGGTATTGTATGGTTTTTTTACAGGCAAAAGAGCTGATTTTCTTGGGGCATGCCCCGCAAAGGGCCCTGTTCAGGGCTGGTAAGGTAAAAGAGCTTTTAACTCTATTAATTTAGAATAGGGTAGGGCATTTTTTTATTTTGGGGGTCTTTGTTATTTTATTAGGGGGCTTAGAGTAGGTGTAATTAGTTTAAAATTGTTGTAATATTTTTCTTATGTTTGTAAATATTTTTTTTTTTTTTGTAACTTAGTTCTTTTTTATTTTTTGTACTTTAGTTAGTTTATGTAATTGTAGTTATTTGTAGGAATTGTATTTAATTTATTTATTGATAGTGTAGTGTTAGGTTAATTGTAGGTAATTGTAGGTATTTTATTTAATTAATTTATTGATAGGGTAGTGTTAGGTTTAATTATAACTTAGGTTAGGATTTATTTTACAGGTAATTTTGTTATTATTTTAACTAGGTAACTATTAAATAGTTCTTAACTATTTAATAGCTATTGTATCTGGTTAAAATAATTACAAAGTTGCCTGTAAAATAAATATTAATCCTAAAATAGCTACAATGTAATTATAATTTATATTGTAGCTATATTAGGATTTATTTTACAGGTAAGTATTTATCTTTAAATAGGATTAATTTATTTAATAAGAGTTAATTAATTTCGTTAGATGTAAATTATATTTAAGTTAGGGGGGTGTTAGTGTTAGGGTTAGACTTAGCTTTAGGGGTTAATCCATTTATTATAGTAGCGGTGAGCTCCGGTCGTCAGATTAGGGGTTAATAATTGAAGTTAGGTGTCGGCGATGTTAGGGAGGGCAGATTAGGGGTTAATACTATTTATGATAGGGTTAGTGAGGCGGATTAGGGGTTAATAACTTTATTATAGTAGCGCTCAGGTCCGCTCGGCAGATTAGGGGTTAATAAGTGTAGGCAGGTGTCGGCGACGTTGAGGGGGGCAGGTTAGGGGTTAATAAATATAATACAGGGGTCGGCGGTGTTAGGGGCAGCAGATTAGGGGTACATAAGTATAACGTAGGTGGCGGTCGGCAGATTAGGGGTTAAAAAAATTTAATCGAGTTGCGGCGATGTGGGGGGACCTCAGTTTAGGGGTACATAGGTAGTTTATGGGTGTTAGTGTACTTTAGGGTACAGTAGTTAAGAGCTTTATGAACCGGCGTTAGCCCAGAAAGCTCTTAACTCCTGCTTTTTTTCTGCGGCTGGAGTTTTGTCGTTAGATGTCTAACGCTCACTTCAGAAACGACTCTAAATACCAGAGTTAGGAAGATCCCATTGAAAAGATAGGATACGCAATTGACGTAAGGGGATCTGCGGTATGGAAAAGTCGCGGCTGAAAAGTGAGCGTTAGACCCTATTTTGAGTGACTCCAAATACCGGCGGTAGCCTAAAACCAGCGTTAGGAGACTCTAACGCTGGTTTTCACGGCTACCGCCAAACTCTAAATCTAGGCCTATGTGTTATAAATCACAACAATCTAATTTACAATAATATAATCATACTCTCATTAGAAACACAATGCTTGTATATAGCAGTTTTCATCATGCAGTCACGAATCATTATATTGTATATGTGCACAGAAACAAATATGTACTTTATACCCAAATATTTCAGTAAATACTGCCATTGGTGCTCCGTTATGTGTCTGTCTGTCTATCATTCCACCATCCTACACAAATGCAAATAATTTGTCCATAGAAGTCAAATAAATGATGTGAATTTGGACGCTTGTTTGGTTAATGCAGAAGGTTGATAAACTTACATAATACTTTGTTGCATCTAAAAGAGGAAATTTTAAATATGTCATAACTTTTTTTTCCAGTGCTAAAAAATAATGAACTATTTCTTCTTTTTAAATATATTATTGCATAATAAAGCTATGAATCCAGGATAGAGATTACAAAATGTCCCTGGTGTTTCGGGGTTCCATCCCCTTTCTCAAGTTAATACAAAGTAAAAAAATACACCAACAATAAAACAGAGGGCCAATCACAGGGAAGAGGGCAGTAACTATTTTTACTAATCACATTTATTCCATTCATAAGCCCAACTGAAACCCATTGAACCCTATAAATCCCTCAGTAGATTGCAGCCCCCATTGGTTGGTACCTATACTATTTGCTGTTATGTGTTTAGATGGGGGTTGCAATCTACTGAGGGATTTACAGGGTTAAATGGGTTTCAGTTGGGCTTATGAATGGAATAAATGTGATTAGTAAAAATTGTTGCCATCCTCTTCCCTGTGAATGGCCCTCTGTTTTATTGCTGGGTGTATATATTGGTGTATTTTTTTCACTTTTTTTTTTAAAAATATCATTTTTATTAAGGAGAGAAAAAAAAAGCACACATATACATTGGTGTACAGAAATACATAAACACACGTTACAGTCATTTACAACCATTCTATCACCTGTTTTGTTATTTAAGGACCATACAATGTGGAATAATCTCCGTCTCAGCAATCTAAAGGCAGGTTTTTCTAGTTTGTGCAAGTACACGATTAAGTCATAAAAAGGGATACTTCTATCAGTGCAGATTTCTCCTAGACATTTTCTTAACTTTTTTAAAACTTTTAACTAACTAACTCTACCTAACTAAACATAAACATATCACTACTAATGAGGGACCGCGTCTGCGGTCGTGTCCATGCTGGCTGTGGGGCCTGGCCAAGGAGGAAAAAAAAAAAAAAAAAAGGTGGGGGGAGGAGGGGGTAGGATGGTATCGGGATGAAAGAGGAGGATACGTCATATAGAGGCAGGGGGGGGACCATAGGATATGGTGCTGATTATCTAGTGTCTCCTCCACGGAACAGGTGTTCCCAGTCACCCCTTAAGGAGTCTTCCATGAAGATCACAGAGTCCCTAAATGGCGTTAAAATCAGCCTCTGTATCTCTAGTTCAAAGGTTAGGAGAAGCCTGCGCCATTTGCGCAAAAATAAACTCAACCTGTGTAGTACATCAAATCTAACATCCATTTGTTCTATGAACAGCTGGGTTTGTAACAGGTTTTTAAAACCCTTGAAGGAAGGGCCCACTTTTGATATCCATTGTTTTAGTATGTGCTTTCTAGCCACCAAAATAACTAAGCTAAGCAATGAATCATACTGTCCATAACTGTTGTCCCAATTCAGAAATATAACAGTTTCAGGTTGTAAGTTAGGCTGTATCTGTAACTTTTGTTTCATCCAGAACTGGATTTTACCCCAGTACTGCCTAACCGGTCGACATTCCCATATATAATGCAAAAGGTTCGGGTTGACCAGTGCACACTTAACACATCTATTCGGGCAGTTGGGCATCCATTTTGCCATTACCCTCGGTGTGAAGTAGGCTTTATGTAGGAAGCGTACCTGGGATTCCCTATAAATTGCTGATAGTGTCGCCCTTTTTGTTTTTTCCATACTGTTTCTTATCTCTACCCATGTGACCCCCACCAGTCCTTCTCTGGCCCACCCCTCTGATATTGATGGCTGGAGGCCAACAAGGCGATGCTGCAGAAATGTTTGGTATATTTCCGAAAGTGAGAACCTGCCCATCGCATATAGTGATTGAGTGAGACGAAAGGGCGAGCCCTCCCAGAAATCTGGGTAATTTCTCACCAGCTCTCCGATGTAATGGCGTACCTGGAGAAAGGCGTAAAAGTGAGTTCTGGGCAAGTCAAATTCCCTCTGCAAAGCTCCGAATGTCTTGGTTGTTCTAGTAAGGGGGTCCATCAAATTTTTAAGTGACTTCAGCCCCTTTTCCTCCCAGACTTTAAAAGGTAGGGTCTCAGATCCCACCGGGAAGTCTGGATTTTTTCGGATAGGTAGATAATATGAGGCACGACAAGCCCTGCTCAGGTATCTATGCGCCAGTTGCCAAGCTTTCAGTGGGTCTGTGAACATCACATTGAGTCCCAAGGCCCTCAAGGATTTTGTGTCCGCAACATGTGGAAGGTAAGCCAAAGACACATCCCCCAGTATCGCTTGCTCCAAATTCGGTCGGCAGAAGTGATGTGTGCCCACCTGCCAGTCTACCACCAAGCGGACCAGTGCGGCCCAGTTATAAAGTCTAAAATCTGGGAGGGCTAACCCTCCATTAAGAAGAGTCATGCTTAGCTTATCCCTCAAAATCCGTGGTTTCTTTCCCTGCCAAACAAGACCTTTTGCCGCTGTGTTTAAGAGTTTAATATCCGACTTACTCAGAAGTAGTGGGAGCATGAGTAACGGGTACAGTAGCCTAGGAAGAACCACCATTTTAATTAGGCCGATTCTCCCAGATAAAGAGAGCGGCAGGGCTCTCCAACCATTCATCTGAGCTTGTAATTTAGCACAGATAGGGGTCAAGTTATTAGCATATAGTTTGTTGGGATTAGCTGAGAGCTTGATGCCCAGGTATGTAATATCATGTTTGGCCACCGTAAAGGGGTACTTGACGTCAGGGCCTGCTACTTTGTTAAGCCAGAGAATTTCCGACTTTTGTACATTTATTTTGTAGCCCGAAAAAAGTCCGAAGTCGGTCAGATCTGTCACAATATTGTGTAGATGTGCCCGGGGGTCTTGTACAAAGAGGAGCATATCATCTGCATAAAGCGCCAGATGCTGTGGGGCTCCTGCTATGTCAATGCCTGGGAAATCCTGCCGTAATTTGATAGCCAGGGGTTCCAGTGCTATATTAAAAAGCAGTGGTGATAATGGGCACCCCTGTCTAGTCCCTCTGTATAGCTGAAAACTAGATGACAGGACATTGTTCACCAGTACGTTTGCAAGAGGGGAGTGGTAGAGATTTTGAATGAGGGTAAGGAAGGGACCGGAAAAGTTGGCCCGGGTCAGGGTGTCAAGTAGATGACTCCATTCCATGCGATCGAAGGCCTTCTCCGCGTCCAATGACAGCAGGAAGGCCTCCGGTCTGTCCACCCCCCCCGGCATCCCGAGATCCGGCCCAAAAGTGCTGGATTACCTGTAGAACCCTTCGCATGTTGACCACTGACGATCGCGCATGCATGAAGCCTGTTTGGTCCTCATGTATAATGCTAGGTAGGATAAATTTCAGCCTCTCGGCAAACAGTTTGATAAGGATCTTGTAGTCCGAGTTTAGTAAGGAGATCGGCCTATAAGACTCGGGCAACAGGCTATCCTTTCCTGCCTTCGGAATCAACGTGATAGAGGCTGCTAAGAATTCAGGGGCAGGTATCTTGTCTTCCCTAGAGTAACCCGTGTACAGATCTACAAGAGTCGGAGCTACCTGCGATTTAAGCAGGCGGTAGAATTCAATCGGCAGCCCATCAGGGCCTGGTGCCTTGCCCAGTGACATGTTCATGATGGTTCTCTCAATTTCCTCCCTCTCTATGGGAGCATTTAAATTGGTCAACTGCTCTTCTGAAATCCTGGGGAGGGAGATAGCCTCCCAGAATCTATCCCTTGTCTCCGTGCCAGAGGGGAGCTCACTTGAGTATAGGGAGGAATAGTACGAGGCGAAGGCCTCCGCTATTGAAGCAGAATCTCGGAGAACCCTGCCCCCCACCGTCACTGCAGCAATGCTTCTAGAGGACGTGGGCAACTTTACCAGCGTTGCTAGAAGTTTTCCGGATTTATCTCCGTAACGATAATACTTGCCTCGAGTACGTAGAAGCGTCTGGGAGGCTTGATGCGCAAGAAGCGCATCATACTCCTCTTTAGCACTAACATATTTGCGATATTTCTGAGTGGAAGGGGCGGTGCGATAGTCGCAATAGGCAATTGCTAAGTCGGCACGCAACCGTTCGACTCTCTCCACGCATTGCTTTTTCCGACGTGCCAGGTAAGCAATAATGTTACCTGCGAGAACAACTTTGGCCGTCGACCAGAATAACTCTGGTGTGTTTAAATGTTGGATGTTGTTAGCGCTGTAGTCATCCCAACAGTGTACTAAGTAATGTTGGAATTCTTGGGAGTTCATTAAGTATTTGGGGAATCTTAACGTGCGTCTGTGACACATTCTGGGGATTGTGTCCAGAAAAAGAGCTATGGGGGCGTGGTCCGAGACAACAACTTCTCCGATTTTTGTATCAATCACTTGAGTGACTAATGTGTTAGAGATCAAAAAGAGATCAATATGCGACATGGAAGGGGTCGCCCGTGAGACACAGGTGTAGTCCCTTCCATCTGGATTGTGCTGACGCCAGATGTCAAAGACATCTAAAGAGTTTCCCAGCCTTGCAAAGACATCTTTTTCAAATTTATCCAGCACCTTGGGCAGTTTCCCATCTGTGCATCTAGTGGGGTCCCTCAGCCTATCACATTTTTTTCACTTTTTATTAGTTTGAGAAAGGGGCGGGAGTCCCTGTATGGAGTGTGCTGCCTCTCTGTCTTTTTTGCCCATGTTGTTTGGGTTCCAGGAGGGGGATCCCTGAGGCACAGTACCACTATCCAGTTATATTTTGTATCCGAAAGGACTCTTTTCAGAGGTGCTAATCCTTTACTACTTGCATACTAAAGCCTTACTATGTGATAAACTATAATATGGTGTTCTACACTTTTTCTTTTGTGGGTATTGGTCTGCACACTAGACTTGGAGTTAGCACCCACCTTTGGGAATTAAGTGCTCCCTCATATTAGTTTTAAGTATCCGCTAGTGAGTGATTTGCCCCTTTCTGTGAACTTCATGTGAGTACCAAAATCAGTTTAAACAGCAAAACAATATCCAAAAAGTGAATGGTGATAATAAATTTGAGACCAAATGAAAAGAAAAACTGAATAAAACAAAACAATAAATTCATATAACTCAAATATAGTTTCTGTAGACCAAGGCTAGAGTCTGAGGCAGCAGTTGGTGATTTAAAATAATTGTGAAATGGATCAATATATCACAAACGCATCTGTTCGTAATCCTCAGCATGACGCAAGTCCATACAGTAAGTACACATACAAAATGCTACCATTTAGTGTTACACTTAGATAACATTAAACATTTGTAGGTCATACAGAAATAACCACCCTCAAGCACCTTTTTTCTCTCAGTAAATAAATGGTCTAGTCCATTTGCTGACACAGCGAACTCCAACCTTGAAAACATAACAATTTGAGATCTTAAAAATCCCTTTTTTTGATACTGTAGATAAGGCTGAATTGTAAATTAAAATCGCTTATTGTTCAGGAATATCTGATTTTCAAACAAAACAAAACAAAAATATAATGTATTTTACAATACCCTCTTTGAAATGCAAAAAAAAGAAGAAAATGTAACTGCCCCACGTAATGGGCATGTAATTTGTTAAAAAGAGGGTATTCTAAAATGTATTAAACCATTTTGTTTTGTTTGTCCAGTGTTTTTATGCTTGTGTAGTCTGTTACTGTCCACCAAAAGTGCTGTGACAGTTGACTGCATCTCAGCAATTGAGCTATAAGAGATGAGTTGTGTATTAGTATTCTTAAGCATAAACAACATCTAAAATATATTGTGCATCCACAGCTATGTACACTGGGCTTTCTCTAACCCGCTCACAATTTTCAATGGCTGCAATGAACATCAGATAACGAGAACAATTCAGTAATGAGATTTTAAAGGAAAGAATATCTTTATTGATAATCTGGAGAACGCAGGTATAAAGGCTGATAGTCTGTAAGGTACAAGGTTGCAATGATGTGAGTTTGAGTGCTTAATTCTAAATGAGTTCTTTGTGAATTTGGTTATATATATATATCTTCAAAGATTATTATAGTCTTGCATTCAAAATGAGATGCCCATGGTTTTCTTCATACTTTTGCTTTTTTTCTCTTTCTTTTGTTTGCTGTTGTTGTTTTTTTTAGCATTTTATTATATACATATCCAAGGTTATTAGCTTTGAATTCACACTTTCTTTTCAGTTTGTATATATACAAGATTTTAACAGTCTCCTGCCAGCAAAGTTTAAAAAGGAATGCTCACATTGTGAGTGCCTGAATGATGCATTTTATATCATTTTATATCATTTTAAAAGAAAACAGAGCAAACTAGGTGAAATTTCAATAAGATAACATACAGTAGCTGTAAGATGTCTCATGAATAACTGAGGTTTAAGCAAGCTTTTTGCATCCACTAACTCATAGTGATTATCAGTCAATAAATATATAAAACATTTACCATATATGTATATTTAAATAGCATATTAAATCAGAACAGTCATTTGACTTCCAAATGAACAGCTTGTGTGCAGATATGACTTTCCAATATTATAGGTGGTGTGTAGATATGACAATATAATATTATAATTTGTGTGCAGATATGACTTTGTAAAATTTGATTTACCAATCATATAGCTGCCACATATGCATTACTTTACAATAAAGAGTTACAGTGTCACGCTCAGTAAGAATCAGCGATCTGGCTTCATTTGGTAATGAAGGACAATCAGTGCTTTCTAATCTATATGAAGGCAAATGCCTTCTGCCCCCTGGTTGCGGCTCCCACTGTCTAAGCTGACAGCGAAGAACTACAACATGCGCCTCTGTGTTGGACGTAGGTACTATGTCAACTTAGTATTCTGGGCAAAGAACCTACATCCATATGGCACAAGGGGCTCATTTAAGGCCTAATTTACATAACTGTATTTCAAACGAAGCTATTTAAACTTTTATTAATATTATCCTCTCTACCATACATATTAATATGCTAAAGGACTAAAAAAACAGCAATCAATACTAAAGGGCATTATGCGTAAATTTAAATTGTGACAGACTTTTCAGAATATATGAATGTTTTAATCCAATATTTTGTGTAAGGGGGCATGTCCTGGTGTAGCTATGGTGGAGTCTGCTTGGTCCAATAGCACTAATTCAGAGGGAGTCTGGGCAGTTCAGTGACAAGTAATATGGGGCTTAGTCTGAGTAGACTGTGGTGGGGTTTGTGAATTGGAGAGAAACTGGGATTATTATTATTATCGGTTATTTGTAGAGCGCCAACAGATTCCGCAGCGCTGTAAACAGAGGGTAGTACAACAAAACAATTAAAGGGATCAAATGGGTAGAGGGCCCTGCCAAGAGTTGCTCTTAAAAAGGTGATCTACAAACAGCTGGACTTAAGGGGGTTCAGGGGATAGCAATGGAGGAGTGGAACTGGTATAAAGTAAGGTTAGCATAAGTTGTATGCATCCCTGAACAGTAGAGTCTTTAGGGAACGCTTGAAGCTTTCAAAACTAGGGGAGAGTCTTGTGGGGCGAGGCAGAGAGTTCCACAAGATGGGAGCCAGTCTGGAGAAGTCCTGTAAACGGGAGTGCAATGAGGTAACCAGAGAGGAGGAGAGTAGGAGGTCATGAGCAGAGCGAAGGGGACGGGAGGGAGAGTATCTGGAGACAAGGTCTGAGATATAGGGGGAGCAGTGCAGTTGAGGGCTTTGTATGTCAGAGTGAGAATTTTGTGTTTGATCCTAGAGGCAAGAGGAAGCCATTGAAGGGATTGGCAGAGAGGAGCAGCAGATAAAGAGCGACGTGTAAGGAAGATGAGTCTGGCAGAGGCATTCATTATGGATTGTAAAGGAGCTAGGCGGCAGGTGGGGAGACCAGAGAGGACAGATTTGCAGTAATCAAGGCGGGAAAGAATGAGAGAGTGGATTAAAATCTTAGTTGTGTCTTGTGTAAGGAAGTGTCTAATTTTGGAGATGTTTTTAAGGTGGAAGCGGCAGGCTTTAGCTAAGGACTGAATGTGAGGAGTGAAGGAAAGATCTGAGTCAAATGTGAACCCGAGACATCAGGCATGCGGGGTAGGGGTAATGATGGAGTTGTCGACAGTTATAGAGATATTGGGGGTGGAGATTTTGGAAGAAGGGGGGAAAATGAGGAGCTCAGTTTTGGAGAGATTTAGCTTGAGATAGTGAGAGGACATCCAGGAAGAGATGTGAGAAAGACAGTTAGTGACACGGGTAAGGAAGGAGATAGGTCTGGTGCAGAGAAGTAGATTTGGGTGTCATCGGCATACAAATGATATTGGAAACCGTGGGACTTAATTAGGGAACCTAGTGATGACGTATACATTGAGAAGAGAAGGGGACAGAGGACAGAGCCTTGTGGTACTCCGACAGAAAGTGGTGACGGGGCAGAGGAGGCCCCCGAGAAGGCTACACTAAAGGCACGGTTTGACAGGTAGGAAGAGAGCCACGAAAGGGCTGCGTCGCAGATGTCGAAGGATTGGAGGGTTTGGAGCAAAAGAGGGTGGTCGACAGTGTCAAAGGCTGCGGACAGATCAAGGAGGATAAGCAGAGAGAGGTGGCCTTTTGATTTTGCTGTAAGTAGGTCGTTGGTGACCTTAACAATAGCTGTCTCTGTGGAGTTATAGGGACGAAATCCAGATTGCAGCGGGTCAAGAAGGGAGTTTAACGTAAGGAAATTGGATAGGCGTGCATATACTAGTTTTTTGAGAAGCTTTGAGGCAAGAGGGAGGAGGGAAATAGGGGATTAAATGGTTGATAAAAAAAGAGGTAAATCTTATACATTTTGGGGTGATTAGGAACTCTGAAATAATAATGCAGAGAATGATCTATTTATATTCCCTGTAATGGCGGTAATAGTACCATAAGAAAATTTCAGACACTAGATATGATTACATATGGCTCACTGATTCAAACCACTAATGCAGCAAGTTTTATAGTTCAATTTGTGTCAATGATAAAAAAGATCTAAACTGATAATAACCATGTTTTAAAATATTAAAGCCTGAGGTTTGTGATGAGCGCAAATCTATATAACATCAGTCAACACTAAGAACTAAAATGAATCCAAAGTACCGAACAGAATCACACCACACTTTAGCCACAACTACAAGTAAACTATTCTTAAATATTTCAGCATTAATAAGCCTTGCTGGAGAAACACTAGTAAGCTTCTCATTCATTGTTTTATAAATAAAAATTATTTCAAAAGAATATGTACACAGACTAATCTTCTTGAAAAAAGAATAAAAAATAGAGCAGCTTGGATGCACGGCAGGTTTGAAGAGTGCTGCATACATTTAAAATACCAATGAAAACAATTCAATATGTGCTTTGTAATGTAATTTCTACAAGAAAAAAAGGAAAAGTCACATGACACTCCCCTGCCTGGGTAATCCCAGAGGAAATGGCTTTGCAGCAAATCTTAAAACGATTACTGCTCTAGAGATCTCTATTCTGGCTTTTTATTCTAACATTTTTGAAGATTAAGCAAAACAGTGATGTGTAATGTGAAACAACAGTTTTCTTTGCTAGATAAATAAAGCACTTATTCAAGGTGAAGCAAATGCCGTAGCCTAATTCCTAACACCAGGATATTGCTAATCTAATGAGAAAAAACATTTACTGAAATTTTGAAAAAGCCTATGATTTATTCAAATTGCAGAATACTGCGAAGTCTACAGTAAATAAAGTATAAATTAAGTGGATAATTTTCAAGCAAACATAAAAGGGGCACACTACATCAGTGGTCCCACAGTGAAAAAAAAAATATTCCATTGTTAAAGGGACATTGTAATGTACATTCGTCTCCCCTTTAATTTGTTCCAAATTATCCATTTTACCTGCTAGAGTGTATAACATTTTACAAATAGCTAATTTACCTTTATTTTAGCATTTGACATATCTGCTATTGCCTGGGGTATCCTCACCTATATTGAACATTTAAAACTTAAATATTAGCAATAAACTATGGGAAAGCTATCCAAACACAGCCATCAGGAGAAATGATACCCCCAGTGGGAAGTAGGAGAGATAAGTAACAAAATGTAAATTTTCAATTGTTCCCTCTAAGGGCCCAATATTTAAAACCTTGATGCTCAGGTAAGATGATTTAAGACATCTTGTCAGTATGGAGAGGTCCCTAAAAGATATTAGAAACACAAATTTTAATTTGAAAGATATTTATCTCACTATGCAGGGTTATTGATGTGTAGAGATTTTTACATTACAATATAAGGCCTAAAAAAAAAAAAAATCCAAAAGGTTTTGTATGATTTCGGTCCATGTTGGCAAGGTTTTGGATATAAGGCCCTTTGGGCTTTGGCATGTAGACAGAGATAAAATAATTAACCTTTGTTGTGTATAGAAAGTGATAAAATAAGGTCTGATTTCCTTACATGCTCAGTCCATTTTAATGGAGTGTGGCATCAAAGAACATAGACAGTTTTTCATATACAAAAGTAAACACAAATAAGTATTTTCTCATACAATTTCTTCTCTTTGCTGGTATAACAAGTTATTGAAAACACAATAAGGGGAAACAAATGTTACAGTACATTGTCCCTTTAAATTGAGTTAGCTAGTGGTGCAGCAATTTTTACAGTAGTGATTGCACAAAGGCACACATTTAGAAGTTTTAAATGCCCACTAAGAAACAAGCTGAAACAGGAAATGCCTCTGCTTTTTACTAGTAACGAATGCCTAGATTACGAGTTTTGTCGGTAAAAACTTGCAGAGTTTTCTGAATGGCTGCGTTAGCCTCATAAAAGTGAGCGTTGAGCCAAATTTAGCTCCACTTGTACCCTCAATACCAGCGTTGCTTACAGTAGCGGTAAACTGGAAAAATATGCTTGTGCACGATTTCCCCATAGGATACAATGGGGCTGACCTGGCTGAAAAAAAACCTAACACCTGCAAAAAAGCAGCGCTCAGCTCCTAACGCAGCCCCATGGTTTCCTATGGGAAAATACTTTCTAAGTCTACATCTAACACCTTAACATGAACCCCGAGTCTAAACACCCCTAACCTTACACTTATTAACCCCTAATCTGCCGCCCCGCTATTGCTGACACCTGTATTATACTATTAACCCCTAATCTGCCGCTCCGGACACCCCCGCCACCTACATTATTCCTATGAACCCCTAATCTGCTGCCCCCAACATCGCCGACACCTATATTATATTTATTAACCCCTAATCTTCTGCCCCCAACGTCGCCGCCGCCACCTACCTACACTTATTAACCCCTAATCTGCTGACCGGACATCGCCGCCACTATAATAAATGTATTAACCCCTAAACAGCCGCACTCCCGCCTCGCAAACACTATAATAAATTTTATTAACCCCTAATCTGTCACCCCCAACGTCGCCGCTACTATAATAAAGTTATTAACCCCTAAACCTAAGTCTTACCCTAACACCCCCCTAAATTAAATATAATTTAAATAAATCTAAATAAATTTACTATAATTAAATAAATTATTCCTATTTAAAAATAAATACCTATAAAATAAACCCTAATATAGCTACACTATAACTATTAGTTACATTGTAGCTATTTTAGGATTTATATTTATTTTACAGGCAACTTTGTATTTATTTTAATAACTATTTAATAGCTACCTAGTTAAAATAATTACAAAATTACCTGTAAAATAAATCCTAACCTAAGTTACAAATACACCTAACACTACACTATCAATAAATTAATTAAATAAATTACCTACAATGATCTAAACTAAAATACACTAAACTATATTACAAAAAAAACCCCCACTAAATTACAAAAAATAAAAAAATATTACAAGAATTTTAATCTAATTACACCTAATCTAAGCCCCCTAATAAAATAAAAAAGCCCCCCAAAATAATAAAATTCCCTACCCTATACTAAATTACAAAAGTAATCAGCTCTTTTACCAGCCCTTAAAAGGGCTTTTTGCGGGGCATTGCCCCAAAGTAATCAGCTCTTTTACCTGTAAAATAAAATAAAAGACCCCCCCCCAACATTACAACCCACCACCCACACGCCCCTACTCTAAAACCCACCCGATCCCCCCTTAAAAAAAACTAACACTACCCCATTGAAGATCACCCTACCTTGAGCCGTGTTCACCCAGCTGGGCACCGATGGGCCAGAATAGGACATCCAGAGCGGCAGAAGTCTTCATCCGATCGGGGCAGAAGAGGTCCTCCATCCAGTAGAAGTTTTCATCCAAGCGGCATCTTCTATCTTCATCCATCCGGCACGGAGCGGGTCCATCTTCAAGACATCCAACGCAGAGAATCCTCTTCTTCCCGACGACTAACGACGAATGAAGGTTCCTTTAAATGACGTCATCCAAGATGGCGTCCCTCGAATTCCGATTGGCTGATAGGATTCTATCAGCCAATCGGAATTAAGGTAGGAAAAATCTGATTGGCTGTTGTAATCAGCCAATCGGATTGAAGTTCAATCCGATTGGCTGATTGGATGAGCCAATAGAATTGACCTCGCATCCAAGATGGCGTCCCTCGAATTCCGATTGGCTGATAGGATTCTATCAGCCAATCGGAATTAAGGTAGGAAAAATTCGATTGTCTGATGTAATCAGCCAATTGGATTGAAGTTCAATCCGATTGGCTGATTGGATGAGCCAATAGAATTGACCTCGCATTCTATTGGCTGATCCAATCAGCCAATCGGATTTTTCCTACCTTAATTCCGATTGGCTGATAGAATCCTATCAGCCAATCGGAATTCGAGGGACGCCATCTTGGATGACGTCATTTAAAGGAACCTTCATTTGTTGTTAGTCGTCGGGAAGAAGAGGATGCTCCGCGTCGGATGTCTTGAAGATGGACCCGCTCCGTGCCGGATGGATGAAGATAGAAGATGCTGGATGGAGGACCTCTTCTGCCCCGATTGGATGAAGACTTCTGCCGCTCCGGATGTCCTATTCTGGCCCATCGGTGTCCGACTGGGTGAACACAGCTCAAGGTAGGGTGATCTTCAATGGGGTAGTGTTAGGTTTTTTAAGGGGGGATCGGGTGGGTTTTAGAGTAGGGGTATGTGAGTGGTGGATTATAATGTTGGGGGGTCTTGTATTTTATTTTACAGGTAAAAGAGCTGATTACTTTGGGGCAATGCCCTGCAAAAAGCCCTTTTAAGGGCTGGTAAAAGAGCCGATTACTTTCGTAATTTAGTATAGGGTAGGGAATTTTATTATTTTGGGGGGCTTTTTTATTTTATTAGGGGGCTTAGATTAGGTGTAATTAGATTAAAATTCTTGTAATATTTTTTATATTTTTTGTAATTTAGTGTTTGTTTGTTTTTGGTAATATAGTTTAGTTTATTTAATTGTATTTTAGTTTAGATCATTGTAGGTAATTTATTTAATTAATTTATTGATAGTGTAGTGTTAGGTGTATTTGTAACTTAGGTTAGGATTTATTTTACAGGTAATTTTGTAATTATTTTAACTAGGTAGCTATTAAATAGTTATTAACTATTTAATAGCGATTGTACCTACTTAAAATAAATACAAAGTTGCCTGTAAAATAAATATAAATCCTAAAATAGCTACAATGTAACTAATAGTTATATTGTAGCTATATTAGGGCTTATTTTATAGGTAAGTATTTATTTTTAAATAGGAAAAATGTATTTAATTATAGTAAATTTATTTAGATTTATTTAGATTATATTTAATTTAGGGGGGTGTTAGGGTTAGACTTAGGTTTAGGGGTTAATAACTTTATTATAGTAGTGGCGACGTTGGAGGCGGCAGATTAGGGGTTAATAATTGTAGGTAGGTTGCGGTGACGTTGTGGGGGGCAGATTAGGGGTTAATAAAATTTATTATAGTGTTTGCGAGGCGGAATTGCGGCGGTTTAGGGGTTAATACATTTATTATAGTGGCGGCGATGTCCGATCGGCAGATTAGGGGTTAATAAGTGTAGGTAGGTGGCGACAACGTTGGGGGGGGGCAGATTAGGGGTTAATAAATATAATATAGGTGTTGGCGATGTTAGGGACAGCAGATTAGGGGTTCATAGCTATAATGTAGGTGGCGGCGGTGTCCGGTCGGCAGATTAGGGGTTAAATAATTTTATTATAGTGTTTGCGATGTGGGGGGGCCTCGGTTTAGGGGTTCATAGGTATTTTATGGGTGTTAGTGTACTTTGTAGCACTTTAGTTAAGAGCTTTATGTTCCGGCGTTAGCCCATAAAACTCTTAACTACTAACTTTTAAATGCGGTAGGAGACTTGGAGGTAGAGGCTGTACCGCCCACTTCTTCCAAGACTCGTAATACCGGCGTTAGGCAAATCCCATTAAAAAGATAGGATACGCAATTGACGTAAGGGGATTTGCGGTAGCCAAAAGTCGCGGAAGAAAAGTGAGCGGTACACCTGTACCTGCCATACTCACAATACCAGCGGGCGTTAAAAAGCAGCGTTAGGACCCCTTAACGCTGCTTTTTAAGGCTAACACAGAACTCAAAATCTAGGCGTAAGAAATTAAACTCTGAAAAAATATATATTTTTGCCATTGAATGTCTATCAGCTAGATTACGAGTCTTGCGTTAGCCTTAAAAAGCAGCATTGAGGGGTCCCAACGCTGCTTTTTAACACCCGCTGGTATTACGAGTCAGGCAGGAAAGGGTCTACTGCTCACTTTTTTTACGTGATTTTAGCATACCGCAAATCCCCTTACGTCAATTGCGCATCCTATCTTTTTAATGGGATTTGCCTAACGCCGGTATTACAATCGCCTGAAAAAGTGAGCGGTAGACCCTCTCCTGGCAAGACTCCTACCGCATTTAAAAGTCAGTAGTTAAGAGTTTTATGGGCTAACGCCGGAACATAAAACTCTTAACTAAGTGCTTAAAAGTACACTAACACTCATAAACTACCTATTAACCCCTAAACCGAGCCCCCCCCCCCACATCGCAAACACTTAACTAAAATGTTTAACCCCTAATCTGCCGACCGGACATCGCTGCCATTTTAATAAATTTATTAACCCCTAAACCGCCGCACTCCCGCCTCGCAAACACTAGTTATATTTTATTAACCCCTCATCTGCCGTCCCTAGCATCGCCGACACCTACCTACATTTATTAACCCCTAATCTGCCGCCCCCAACGTCGCCGCTACTATATTAAATTTATTAACCCCTAAACCTAAGTCTAACCCTAACACCCCCCCTAACTTAAATATAATTTAAAATAAAACAAAATAAATTTACTACTATTAAATAAATCCTATTTAAAATTAAATACTTACCGATAACATAAACCCTAAGCTAGCTACAATATAACTAATAGTTACATTGTAGCTAGCTTAGGGTTTATTTTTATTTTACAGGCAACTTTGTATTTATTTTAACTAGGTACAATAGTTATTAAATAGTTATTAACTATTTAATAACTTCCTAGTTAAAATAAGTACAAATTTACCTGTAAAATAAATCCTAACCTAAATTACAATTACACCTAACACTACACTATCATTAAACTAATTACCTAAACTACCTACAATGAAATTAAATAAACTAAATTACGGGGAAAAAAAACACTAAATTACAGAAAATAAAAAAAGAATTACAAGAATTTTAAACTAATTACACCTAATCTAATCCACCTAATAAAATAAAAAAGCCCCCCAAAATAATAAAAATTTTTGCCCCAAAGTAATCAGCTCTTTCACCTGTAAAAAAAAAATACAATACCCCCCAACATTAAAACCCACCACCCACAGACCCAACCCTACTCTAAAACCCACCCAATCCCCCCTTAAAAAAACCTAACACTACCCCCTTGAAGATCACCCTACCTTGAGCCGTCTTCACCCAGCCGGGCACAAGTTTACCTCCAGAGGGGCAGAAGCCTTCATCCGATCCGGGCAGAAGAGGTCCTCCAAGCGGCAGAAGTCTTCATCCAGACGGCATCTTCTATCTTCATCCTTCCGGAGCGGAGCGGGTCCATCTTCAAGACATCCAACGCGGAGCATCCTCTTCATCCAACAGCCGACGACTGAATGACTGGTCCTTTAAGTGACGTCATCCAAGATGGCGTCCCTTGAATTCCGATTGGCTGATAGAATCCTATCAGCCAATCGGAATTAAGGTAGGAAAAATCCTATTGATTTGTTGATTGGATCAGCCAATCGGATTGAACTTCAATCCTATTGGCTGATTGCATCAGCCAATAGGATTTTTCCTACCTTAAATCCGATTGGCTGATAGGATTCTATCAGCCAATCGGAATTCAAGGGACGCCATCTTGGATGACGTCACTTAAAGGACCAGTCATTCAGTCATCGGCCGTCGGATGAAGAGGATGCTCCGCGTCAGATGTATTGAAGATGGACCCGCTCCGCTCCGGAAGGATGAAGATAGAAGATGCCGCCTGGATGAAGCCTTCTGCTGTTCTGGATGTCCTCTTCTGGCCGGATAGGTGAAAGAGCTGATTACTTTGGGGCAATGCCCCGCAAAAGGCCCTTTTAAGGGCTATTTGTAATTTAGTATAGGGTAGGGAATTTTATTATTTTGGGGGGCTTTTTTATTTTATTGGGGGGATTAGATTAGGTGTAATTAGTTTAAAATTCTTGTAATTCTTTTTTATTTTCTGTAATTTAGTGTTTGTTTTTTTCGTAATTTAGTTCATTTAATTTAATTGTAATTAATTGTAGGTAGTTTAGGTAATTAGTTTAATTATAGTGTAGTGTTAGGTGTAATAGTAACTTAGGTTAGGGTTTATTTTACAGGTAAATTTGTACTTATTTTAACTAGGAATTTATTAAATAGTTAATAACTATTTAATAACTATTGTACCTAGTTAAAATAAATACAAAGTTGCCTGTAAAATTAATTTAAATCCTAAGATAGCTACAATGTAACTTTTAGTTATATTGTAGCTAGCTTAGTGTTTATTTTATAGGTAAGTATTTAGTTTTAAGACTTAGGTTTAGGGGTTAATAAATTTATTATAGTGGCGGCGACAGATTAGGGGTTAATAAATTTAATATAGTTGCAGCGACGTTGGGGGGCAGATTAGGGGTTAATAACTATAATGTAGGTGTCGGCGATGTTGGAGGCAGTAGATTAGGGGTTCATAAATATAATGTAGGTGGCGGCGGTGTCCGGAGCGGCATATTAAGGGTTAATAATATAATGTAGGTGTCAGCGATAGCGGGGGCGGCAGATTAGGGGTTAATAAGTGTAATATTAGGGGTGTTTAGACTCGGGGTTCATGTTAGGGTGTTAGGTGCAGACATAAAATTCCTTTCCTCATAGGAAATAATGGGTCTGCGTTAGTAGCTGAACGCTGCTTTTTTGCAGGTGTTAGGTTTTTTTTTCAGCCAGCTCAGCCCCATTGTTTCCAATGGGGAAATCGTGCACAAGCACGTTTTGCCAGCTTACCACTACCGTAAGCAACGCTGGTATTGAGGTGAGATGTGGAGCTCACCTTTTTGCGGCTAACGCCAGGTTTAAAAAAACCTGTAATACCAGCGTTGTCTTAAGGTAGCGTTAGAAAAAACAGGCTCGTTAGCAACGCACCCCTGTTACCGCAAAACTCGTAATCTCGCTGTATATTTGTCATATACAGATATATGACAAAATGTTAAATGTTATCCAAACTCTAACACTGCTATACATAAGCTGCACACTAAAACAGGTACTCTAACTGAGATACAAGTGTTTTCTAATGTATAAAACTATTAACAAAAGAAAGAAATTCTACAACTTGTAATGGGGTTTGAACCTATGAATTTCAACATAGGAATGAAAAACTGAATATGCTGAGCTATCTGGAAGTTTGGAAAGTAATTTAGTAATTTTAGAGTAAAACAACGGCAACTTGAAGAGGAGATAGCAGGAGTGCAATGTCCTTTGTCTTAATGCAGCAGATGTTATAGCTTGTGATGGCTTTAAAAAAAGCTTTACACATGCAATAAGTTAGTGGGAGCGAGTAATACACACATTAGCTGTAACTGAGCAACATATTGCATTTTTTAATTCAGTCATATAGATATTCTCCATTTAAGGATCCTACATTTATAATAATAAAAAACCCCTTGTGTTACACACTGGGTGACACAAAAGTCATATGATTTCCAGTTCTCAAACATATATTTAATATCATTAAAAGACAGGCCTCAGGAAGATCATGTAGATATAGCTGGCTGGACGGTGAATACAAAGACATTTCTGAGACCATTGTCTGTGAAACTAATATCTCAATTTGAAAATTGCAGATTTCAAAAAGATTTGTACCACCCCTTTTTCACAGCTTCAATTTTTAGAATTAAGCACCATCATAATCAATTGAGCCTCATCTATCTAGTAATTCACTTCTCAGTGCATAGGATGAGTTCCACTGTGAAGGATACCATCATCTTAAAAAGATACCTTCAAAACCTTACAAACCAAACAGATTAAAACAGTTTATGTTAATATATGTAGAAGAAAGAGCCTCCGTTCGGAATGCAAGCAGCTGTAGTCAAATCGGCTATCCACAAAGGCCCAGGCTTTGCTTAAGCAGTTAAAAATTCACTTTGTTCGGCAGCTTAGAAGACAAACACACACACCTCCTCAACGCTCAGTACCATCTGACGCGTTTCGCACCTCTGATTGGCACTTTGTCAACACGTCGATGTTACTGAGCGTTGAGGAGGTGTGTGTGTTTGTCTTTTAAGCTGCCAAATAAAGTGAATTTTTAACTGCTTAAGCGGAGCCTGTGCCTTTGTGGATAGCCGATTTGACTATAGCTGCTTGCATTCCGAACGGAGGCTCTTTCTTCTCCTTATGATACTTGCTGTTTGCAAGAACTACGGGGTTGGGCTTTCCCCGCACTAGCCTTAGACGTATCGGAGCAGAGGAACAGCTGTTGGTGTGGATATCACGTATTTCAGTATGCAAGCGGTGAGTTTGGTTTTAGCTTTCCTTCTTTCTGAACATAATGTTAATATACACAAAAAAAGAAACCTTTGAAAGAGTAAAAAAAAGTAAAAAAATAAAAACAAAACAACCTCATAAACTCTGGAATAGCGAGAAACGATAGTGAGATGCTTGTCCGAGGTTTAGGTGTCTGCAAGGTCTTTTATACTCACTAGCAAGACTAGTTTTCTATTACTAAACAGACATTCAAATATTCTAAACTTACAGACATTAACATTTACTGTGTTTCAAGTCTGTTTTCAAAGTTATTACGGTGAATTTTTTATGTAAGAGATATTAAGTATTCAACACTTAACACTATAGCTGTTAATATCAGCAATGCCCACCAATAATGCGCTCTGAAAGGTAAGTGAATTTTGAACATAATTCTTACCCACCTAACAAGCCTCTTTGAAACTAGCCCCATATTTCCATGCTAGTATTTAGTTTCTTGCCACGTTAACAGTAGCCCAGGAATTGTACCCCATTATACCCGATTCTAGGTAATATATATTATGGTTTGCAGATATACTACTGAACAAGCGTCAGTGCACTATAGTGCATTTTAATCCATATTAGCATTTCTTTTCTATATCTATTTATCTAAAGATCATTGTGTTGATGCTCGTCTACAAACACACACAAAAAGCAAATGGCCCTTTAAACTAAATAAAATGCGGAGCATTGTGTGCCAAGACTGAAGCTATTAGCGGGATCAATATTTCTCTTACCACCTTAATAAATCATTATATTACAGCACTAATGCTGGATGAGAAAGCCGTGACTACAAGGTACAAAGCTTCCCTATCAGAATGAAAGCCAACATTTAAATTACAAAAGCCTAATTGGTGTACAAAAAAAAGAAATTGCAAGATACTGTTTGCTGTGATGCTAGACGGACAACTGCTCCAAATCACTAATGAAATACCTATAGGAAAGGTAGAAAAACAAAACTTACACAAAGCCAAGGCAGCTCAGTCTATTCTCGATAAACAATACACAAAGCATAAACAACAGATCTGCAAATACTGGATCATTTTCCTGACTGATACATTCCACCTTAGAATCTTCAATACTTTTGATTTTCATTAGTATTATACATTTGCACACACTGTTGTGTTTCCTCCAAGCAAAAAAAAAATAAGAGTATCATCCTTTAATTAAAAATTGCCAGCATTTTCATTGACACTGCACAAGAAGGGAATAATAAGGGCAGAAAAGTTGTGTACTTGTGAAATGTAGGAATACACAGTAATTGTGGATGTTAAGTACATCTGTACTGATGCAAATACATATTCATATTTATAATACACATTTATAATTTGTTAAATGTATTTTCAGGTAATTTAGACATCAAAGCCATTTTTTTATTTATGAGTACAAAATCAATCACTGCACTGCAAAATAAATATTTTAAATGTATTTAAAAATTACATTTTGCTAACAAAATGAATAATAAAAGTATACTGCAGTTATTTTACTATACATAATTCAAGATTTATATCAAGATCTACAGTTTTTACTTTCAATTAAACCATTTACATTCTATGTCGATCTTTTGTGATTCAACACATTAGTGAGGATATATCTATCTATCTTTCTATTGATCTATCTATAAAAATGGCCTGCCCCTGTGAGTTGTAATATGCCCCCCATAGAAGGTAATGGAATTTGCTGAAAAGGGAAACTTTTCAGTGTCTGCCCTCAGAGGATTATTTAAAAAAAAAGGGTCTGTCCCTGCGAGTTGCGAGATGTCTCCCACAGAAAGTAATGGAGCTCACTAAAAATGGAAACTTCACTGGAGAGAGAGAAGTTAGCAGGGACGCACTTTAAAAATTAAAAGTGCAGCAAATACAGATCAGATTACTCTGCTTTCAGCGTATTGTATAAATGTGTTTTTCTATGAGGGTAATAAGTGTTTTGTGTATTTTGACACAATCTCACCACCACCACCTTTCAGTTTGCAAGATCTACAGGGGGATAATATTAAGAGTATACCAGACCTGGCAGAGACATTTCAGATACACCCATGAAACACCTCTGTTCAGCCCACTAGCAGCGGCTTGGAAACTAATTTAAAGGGACAGGAAACCCCAAAATGTTTTTTCATAAATTGGATAGAATGTACAATTTTAACCCATTAATGACCAACGACGTACGTACTGTCATTAACGACCAAGGATGTACCCTGTACATCGATAGTGTTTTCAAGCGGTGGAATCGATCCTGATCGCTTCTAGCCGCTTTCATGCTATTGCAGTGATGCCTTGATATTGAGGCATCCTGCAATAAACATTTTTAGCCATCTGAGCCACTCTGTGGCCCTCTCTGCATCGGTCATCGATGTTCACGATTGTTGGTGGGAGCCTTTGCAGGGAGGCGGGTGGGTGGCCATCGATGGGGGATGTGCATCAGACGGGGGCGGGATCACATGCAGGGGCGCCGGCATGCATGCATGCACGGGGGCGGATGCGAGCATGGGGGAGGGAGTGGGTGGGAGAGAGGAGGGGAGGAACACTATGCTACACTATGGAACAATTTGTTTAGGATAAGGTAGGAGAGAGGAGGGGAGGAATTTTTATCTAAGGGATCTGGGAGGGGTGGGGGTTGATTATTGAGGGGGGGCAGCTACACTACATAAAAATATTTAAAAATAAAAAAAAATACCAAATTTGATGGCAAACTGGGTACTGGCAGACAGCTGCCATTACCCAAGATGGTGCACAATAAAGGTAGAGGGGGGTTTAGAGAGCTGTTTGGGCAGGGGGATCAGAGAGGTTGGGAGCAAAGGGGGGATCCTACACAGCAGAATATGTTTAAAAAAAAAATATATATATATATATATATATATATATATATATATATATATATACTTACCTGATAAATTTCTTTCTTTCTTGACACGGTGAGTTCACGGATCATCATCAATTACTGTTGGGAATATCACTCCTGGCAAACAGGAGGAAGCAAAGAGCACCACAAAAAAACTGTTAAGTATCACTTCCCTTCCCTTAAACCACCGTCATTCGACTGAAGAAAAAGGAGAAAAGGAGGCAACACAAGATGCAGAGGTGCCTGAGGTTTACACAACAAAAAACTGTCCGAAAAAATACAGGACGGGCCGTGGACTCACTGTGTCAAGAAACAAAGAAATTTATCAGGTAAGCATAAATATTGTTTTTTTCTAATAACACGGTGAGTCCACGGATCATCATTAATTACTGTTGGGAATCAATACCCAAGCTATAGGACTCAGATGATAAGGGAGGGACAAGACAGGGAACCTAAAAAGAAGGCACCACTGCCTCAAGAACCTTTCTCCCAAAAGAAACCTCGGCTGAGGCAAAAGTATTCAATTTATAAAAATTTGAAAAAATATGCAGAGAGGACCAAGTTGCAACCTTGCAAATCTATTACCCAGAAGATTCATACTTAAAAACCCAAGAAACAGAGACAGCCCCAATGGAATAAGCTGCAATTCTCTCAGGGGGCTGCTGTTCAGCAGTCTCATAACCCAAAAGAATAATACTTCTCACCAAGGGAAAGAAAAGTAGCAGAAGCTTTCTGATCTTTACAATTCCCAGAGAAACAAACAGAAGACTGGTCTTAGTCGCCTGGATAGAAAATAAGAGCAAGCACCTAATCCAAGTTGTGCCATCAACATTCCTTAAGAAAAAAAGGACTAAGCCACAGAGAAGGAACCACAATTTCATGAAAATTTTCCTATGCAATTGAGGAAGAAAAACCCAACGCCTAGATTTAGAGTTCTGCGTTAGCCATCAAAACCAGCGTTAAGGGGTCCTAACGCTGCTTTTTACCGCCCGCTGGTATTTAGAGTCAGTCAGGAAAGGGTCTAACACTTTCCAGCCGCGACTTTTCCATACCGCAGATCCCCTTACGCCAATTGCGTATCCTATTTTTTCAATGGGATCTTCCTAACGTCGGTTTATAAAGTCTTGGCTGAAGTGAGCGGTAGACCCTCTACCGACAAGACTCCAGCCGCAGAAAAAAGTCAGGAGTTAAGAGCTTATGGGCTAACGCCGGTTTATAAAGCTCTTAACTAATGTGCTCTAAAGTACACTAACACCCATAAACTACCTATCTACCCCTAAACCGAGGTCCCCCCACATCGCCGCCACTATAATAAAAAAATTTAACCCCTTATCTGCCAACCGCAAACTGCCGCCACCTACATTATCCCTATGAACCCCTAATCTGCTGCCCCTAACATCGCCGACACCTACATAATATTTATTAACCCCTAATCTGCCCCCCCAACATCACCGCTACCTTACCTACACTTATTAACCCCTAATCTGCCAACCGGACCTCACAGCCACCATAAAAAATGTATTAACCCCTAAACCACCTCACTCCCGCCTTGCAAACACTATAATAAATAGTATTAACCCCTAATCTGCCCTCCCTAACATCTGCGACACCTAACTTCAAGTATTAACCCCTAATCTGCCGACTGGACCTCGCCGCTACTCTAATAAATTTATTAACCCCTAAAGCTAAGTCTAACCCTAACCCTAACACCCCCCTAAGTTAAATATAATTTTATTCTAACAAAATAAATTATTTCTTATTAAAAAAAATTAATCCTATTTAAAGCTAAATACTTACCTGTAAAATAAACCCTAATATAGCTACAATATAACAAATAATTATATCGTAGCTATTTTAGGATTTATATTTATTTTACAGGCAACTTTGTATTTATTTTAACTAGGTACAATAGCTATTAAATAGTTATTTACTATTTAATAGCTACCTAGTTAAAATCATTAAAAAAATTACCTGTAAAATAAATCCTAACCTAAGTTACAATTAAACCTAACACTACACTATCAATAAATTAATTAACTAAACTACCTACAATTACCTAAAATTAAATCAACTAAACTAAATTACAAAAAACCCCCCACTAAATTACAAAAAAAAAGATTACAAGAATTTTAAACTAATTACACCTACTCTAAGCCCCCTAATAAAATAACAAAGCCCCCCCAAAATAAAAAATGCCCTACCCTATTCTAAAATAAAAAGTTAACAGCTCTATTACCTTACCAGCCCTTAAAAGGGCTTTTTGCGGGGCATGCCCCAAAGAAATCAGCTCTTTTGCCTGTAAAAAAAACAAACAATACCCCCCCAACATTACAACTTACCACCCACATACCCCTAATCTAACCCACCCAAACCCCCCTTAAAAAAACCTAACACTAAGCCCCTGAAGATCTTCCTACCTTGTCTTCACCCAGCCGGGTACCATCCGATCCGTCCAGAAGAGGGTCCGAAGTCTTCATCCTATCCGGCCTGAAGAGGTCCTCCAGAGGGTCCGAAGTTTTCATCCAGACGGCATCTTCTATCTTCTTCCATCCGGAGCGGAGCGGGTCCATCTTGAAGCAGCCGGCGCGGATCCATCCTCTTCTTCCGCCGCCCTAACACCGAATGAAGGTTCCTTTAAATGACGTCATCCAAGATGGCGTCCCTCGAATTCCGATTGGCTGATAGGATTCTATCAGCCAATCGGAATTAAGGTAGGAAAAATCTGATTGGCTGATTGAATCAGCCAATCAGATTCAAGTTCAATCCGATTGGCTGATCCAATCAGCCAATCAGATTGAGCTCTCATTCTATTGGCTGTAATTTAGTGTTTGTATTTTGTAATTTAGTTTAGTTTATTTAATTGTAGGTAATTGTAGGTAGTTTAGTTAATTAATTTATTGATAGTGTAGTGTTAGGTTTAATTGTAACTTAGGTTAGGATTTATTTTACAGGTAATTTTGTAATTATTTTAACTAGGTAGCTATTAAATAGTAAATAACTATTTAATAGCTATTGTACCTAGTTAAAATAAATACAAAGTTGCCTGTAAAATAAATATATATCCTAAAATAGCTACAATGTAATTATTATTTATATTGTAGCTATATTAGGGTTTATTTTACAGGTAAGTATTTAGCTTTAAATAGGATTCATTTTTTTAATAAGAAATAATTTATTTTGTTAGAATAAAATTATATTTAACTTAGGGGGGTGTTAGGGTTAGACTTAGCTTTAGGGGTTAATACATTTATTAGAGTAGCGGCGAGGTCCAGTCGGCAGATTAGGGGTTAATACTTGAAGTTAGGTGTCGCAGATGTTAGGGAGGGCAGATTAGGGGTTAATACTATTTATTATAGGGTTTGCGAGGAGTGCGGCGGTTTCGGGGTTAATACATTTATTAGAGTAGCGGCGAGGTCCGGTCAGCAGATTAAGGGTTAATAAGTGTAGGTAAGGTAGCGGCGACATTGGGGGGGGGCAGATTAGGGGTTAATAAATATAATATAGGGGTCGGCAATGTTGTGGGCAGCAGATTAGGGGTACATAGGTATAATGTAGGTTGCGGCGGTGTCCAGAGCGGCAGATTAGGGGTTAATAATATAATGCAGGGGTCAGCGATAGCGGGGTTGGCAGATTAGGGGTTAATAAGTGTAAGGTGTTTAGACTCAGGGTACATGTTAGAGTGTTAGGTGCAGACTTATAAACTGTTTCCCCATAGGAAACAATGGGGCTGCGTTAGGAGCTGACCGCTGCTTTTTTGCAGGTTTTTTTTCAGCCCAAACTGCCCCATTGTTTCCTATGGGGAAATCGTGCACGAGCACGTTTTTCCAGCTTACCACTACCGTAAGCAACGCTGGTATTGAGAGTTGAAGTGGCAGTAAATATGCCTGTACACTCCCTTTTTGGAGCCTAACGCAGCCCTTCAGAGAACTCTAAATACCAGCGTTATTTAAAAGGTGCGGGGGGGGGGGGAAACACGCGTAGCTAACGCACCCCTTTGGCCGTAAAACTCTAAGTCTAGCCGTAAGTTAGTACAAAAAATCGCCTCATCTGCAAGAAAGATAAGGCGAAACACACTGCCCAGCTGAGACTTCTGAGACTCTCTGAGCAGAAGAGATAGTCTTCCAAGATAACAATTCAATATCTATGGAATGAAAAGACTCAAACAGAGCCTGTCGCAAAACTTTAAGAACAAGGTTAGGCTCCAAGGAGGAGCAACTAACTTAAACACAAGTCTGATACCAAACATTGCACCTTTGGCACGTCCGCCAGATGCTTATGTAACAAAAATAGACAATGCCGAAATCGGAACCTTTAGGGTACTGACTGACAAACCCTTCTCTAGATATCCTGGAGACAGGACCAATATCTAGGAATCCTGACTCTACTCCAAGAGTAACCCTGGATTCCTACTGAAAAAGATAAGTATGGCATAATTGATGACAAACTTCGAAACTGTCCTGCAAGCCTGAGTTCTGGTCTCAATGACCGACTCTTTACACCCACGCTTCAATCTTCAACCAAGCATTCAATCTCCAGGCAGGCATCAGAGAAGCAAATTTTAGATGAAGGAAGGGACCCTGCTCAGAAGGTCCTTCCTCAGTGCCAGTCTCCAAAGTGGAGAGATGCCAGCATATATCAGGGTGGACAGTGGATCACTTGACCAAGAACCATAACTTGGAAACTTGGCGGTCTGTCAAAAATACCTCAGAAGCCAACTCCGGACCCTCCATCTGAGGGTCTACCTAGAAAAAAAACCCAGAAGAGGACCCACTCCCCGAGATAAAAAATCTGTCTTTTCAGAAGAAGAATTGTCCACCCCTGAAATGTGGGGAACAGACAACAATTGTGAGCTTCCGTCCACTGAACAATCCAAATCACCTCCTACATGGCCAAAGAACCCCTAGTTCCTCCCTGGTGGTTGAATTAAACCAATGAAGAGACAGTATCTGACTGGAACCAAGCTGAAGATGACTGAAGCCAAAGCCCAGGCCATCAGAGCATTGCAAATCGCTCTCTACTCCAAAATGTTAAAGAGGAGAGTAGACACATTTCCGAGTCCATATCCTTAAGCAAAATCCAGACCAAGTACAAGCCCAGCGTATTGGCATCGTGGTCACATCACCCAGGTAAAAACACTAGAAGCATGCGTCCTGAAATATATACTAAGGGAGAAAATCTCCGGACTAATCTAGATCTATCTTTTAAGACAGATCTTAAAGATCTCACACTAAATCTTCATACCAGGTCCTGCGAGGTCACACAGAGACTAATAGAAACACCACTGCTCTCTCCTATTGAATACGAACAATGACTCATGTAAGATGAACCAACAGAGAAAACAGGTATGCCAGACAGAAATCCTTTTATGTAAAAAGCAAAAGGAATGATGTTCATGGGAAAAATTAGACCAATTCCCTCCTATATCGAAACACAGAAAGGAGAGGTAAAATCATCTGTAGCTAGATCCAATACAGATAGGCTAAGCTAGCTACCGGACCACTAGGGCTCTCTGTTAGCCGGACAGTAGATGAGAAAGAAGAAAAGTCTCCACCTCAATAGAGAATCTATTAAAGACCAAGCATACTGCCCCTAGAAATACTAGGCGGTCTCCCATTCAGGTACTGACCAGGCCTGTATCCTGCATAACTCCCGAGATCAGAAGGAATAGGGTGCATTCAGCGGCGGTAACCCAAAAAAAGACCCTTGTGTATAGAACAAGGGACCCCTACTCCAGATTAATTTCCCTACCCTGGGAAAGAAGATTGGACCAGATCTCTTAAAAGAGAGTTAACTCGAATTAAGAATGACCCCTGAACTATATATGATTGAAGGTCAGAATCTGAGTTACATGAGGTAAATACCTAGATCTTAATCCCAAACTAGGACTGAGAATTTCAGTCCCAGAGAGGAAGATCCTGAACATCCAGTTCCAGGAAATCCTCTCATTAAACCTGGGAGGCAGATACCCTAGAAAGAGAAATCTGTCCCTGGGAGGAAATCTTGGATTGGGCTCCAAAAGGAAACTGCAAACCTTCCGCTTGCTAGGCAGCTAAGCTAACCATCAGGCTACTATAGCTGTATGACTGAGCAAAAAACGGAAAGAAAACTATCCTCCAGTCTTACTCACTTGACATGTGGTAGAAAAACATCTTTTTCACCCTTATAGTCAGAGGAAAAATCTGCTAGACCAAGTCCCAACAAGGTCTCAAACTTAAAAGGTGCCAGAAGCGTTGAATTTGGAGGGAAAATAAGAATTGAACCTGCAGCTGCAGAATTATAAAGCCTAAACTGTACCTCTAAATCACAGGTAGATTACACAGCTGCCAAGACTGCAGCCTCAATGTCCAGCGGCTAGTACAGCAAGTCTAATAAGACAAGGCATTGCTCTGAAAGAACAATTAACCTCCAGATACTTATCTACCATAGAAGAAAAGGTCCCTTCTACATATGACACCGTGCAATTCAAGAAGTCAGTAACAGGAAAGAAAGGCACCCATAACTTCTCCTACTCCTATGAAAAAAATGATAAAGCACACATGCCCTGAAGAAAGGAACATCACAGAAAAGACCAAGTTTACCAAACTTCCAAGGGTTGACAACGATGGGGGCATCGGTGTCATCCAAGTAGCCAAAAACCTCCTTTAATAATACACGAGGCATACAGCTTAAGGAGATCACTCCGGCATCAGATGGAGGAATTAAACTGCCCAAATCTAAGATGTCAGCCTCAGAAACTACCGGCGAAAACACCTTACCAGGCTTAGGCGAGAGAGCGATCTGTGTAGCAGAATGTGGAACAGAACCCTACTATCTGAAAAATGTAATGTCTTCTTGCATTTTCCCTGTAAGAAAGGAAAAACAGATAAAGCCGTAGATGCCGCAGAGGGTACCTGAGCTGCAAAATCTGTAGGCAAATACACTCCTCCAGGAGATTGAGAGGAACCGCAGGGCATTGCATGTAACGCCATAGAGGCTTGGGACGTTTAAGGAGAAGCTGTGGAAATGCCTGAACATCATCCTGGGAGACATGAGACTCAGATTGCAAAAAAACTAGGTGTACATTCCATAGCTCAGGCTAATATATGCAGCACCGAAAAGCATAGACCAATTAAAATGTTTAGAAATTTTGTATTGAGGAACAAGAGGCTCAAAGAAAAATACATATTATTTCAGAAAATATTGTATTTAACATGAGGGACATAAAAGTTTACCACAACAATCTGCCCTCAAAAATATATAATGGACATAAATGTTTGCCAAACAAATGTTGTCCTTAAGAGCCATAATCTAAAAGAAAAAACACATACCCTGTTCCAAGTTCAAATGAATATCTACCACTAACAAATTGGTATAAAATCTTAAGAAATATGACATCAAATATTTAAAACACAGAATGGCCATATACATAAAATGAGAAAACAAATGTTTCCAACAGAGCAACGTTTTCTATATCGATTGCAGGCAATGTCCTCTAAGCGTGAGAAAATCTGAGCTGCTGGCTGACAAAACAGAAAACATACAGTAACCAGAATGCTGCACTGTTCTCAACCCGAGAACGAGGTGGTAAAAATCCTTAAGTAGACTAATTGTAAAAAAGCACACTCACATTCAAAAATTTTACATTTCATCTTTGAGCAGCCCTGCTCTAAATCTTACAAGCTATCAGCTTGTCACGGAGGGAACAGCCAGCGAGCATTTTTTTAAAATAGTGCCACTCCGCCTAAGTGTCGCACTTAACACAGAAGAAGGAGGCGGGAACCAAAAAAGACGGCCAGAAAATTAAGCACACATATGTACCGCGCTTCATTCCGCTGACAGTATCCAGCATAACACAGAGGAGTCTCTTAACAAACCTTCCCGGATATTTTCCCTTTAGGCAGAAATAATTAAATTATGTCCACTCTCAACCTGGTAAGCGGAAGATAAAACCTTCAATAGCCCCTTAGGAATGGCACCTCTAGCTCCGTGCAGAACCTAAAGGGACTTTGCTACATGCACAAATAATAATTGTTGACCTCACACAACAATTTTTTACTGAGTCACCACATAAGGTTAACCCCTCTTTGCCTGAAGGAGGATAAATCCTAAGTCTCCATGTCACATATGAAGTGCCCCCGCTGCCATTAAACATCCTAGACTATGGATGTAGAGTCCCACATAAGGTACAGAAAGAAAATAAGACCTGTAGTGCCAGCCTCCTAGCCCCAGAAGACAAAAGGCACTTACCTGTACATTCAGCTGTCCAGCAGGAGGACAGCTCACCCAGTATGAGAGGATGCTTCTCCTCACATGGACCTGTGGAAAAAAAGCAAGACTGAGTAAGTTTACTTAGGCTTTCAGTAGAGGGCAGCAAAACTGTTTGAGAGGCGCAGTGGGGATTGTATCCCACAAGTTCCCAATTGCCTAAAAGCCACCACTGCCCTACTGAAGAGACTGACGTGGACTACGGCTAGACCCCAGAAAAGATCAGAGCGAACCTACTCTGCTTTAAAATAATAAAATATTGATTGAAGAAAACTTCTTATCAGACACCTAAACTTCACCTCTTCCTTGTACTGCAGGCAAAGAGAATGACTGGGGTTTGTGGAAAGGGAAATGATACTTAACAGTTTTGCTGTGGTGCTCTTTGCCTCCTCCTGCTAGCAAGGAGGGATATTCCCAACATTAATTGATGATGATCCATGGACTCACCGTGTCATTAGAAAGAAACAACTTTTATTTAGTACTGGCAGACTTTCTGCCAGTACTTAAGATTGCGGGGACAATTGTGGGATGAAGGAGGGAAGAGAGCTGTTTGGGAGGGATCAGGGGGTGGGATGTGTCAGGTGGGATGCTGATCTCTACACTAAAGCTAAAATTAACCCTGCAAGCTCCCTACAAGCTTCCTAATTAACCCCTTCACTGCTGGGCATAATACAAGTGTGGTGCGCAGTGGCATTTAGCGGTTTTTTAATTCCCAAAAAGCAACGCAAAAACCATATATGTCTACTATTTCTGAACAAAGGGGATCCAAGAGAAGCTTTTACAACCATTTAGTTTTTTTATTTGATCGCATTTGGCGGTGAAATGGTGGCATTAAATATACAAAAATGGGCCTAGATCAACAATTTGGATTGTCTACTACACTACACTAAGGCCCCTATTTATCAAGCCATAAACCGCAAATACACTTGAATTCCGCAGCGTAATTGTGGAGAGCCTGATTCCCCTTAGTTGTCAAAGCCTACAGACCAGCAAAAGTTGAAATTTGACTCAGTCAGACACAGATCGATGCTTACGTCACTACAGATGTTCCGAATGCAAATTCGGCACTAACTGACTACTTTTGCTAGTTAACAAATACCTAGCATGTACGTTTGCCACTATTCTAGCCCAGCGTACCTGCTTTTCAATCCGCCGACCTGGAGGCGGCGGATGCCATAGGAATCAATGGGAGTCTGAAAGCAACGAAAGCTTATGTTCACTGCTGCCCAATATCCCATTGATTTCTATGGTAGAATAAAAGTTATCTTTACACCTAACACCCTAACATGTTCCCCGAGTCTAAACACCCCTAATCTGCTGTCCCCTACACTGCCGCCATCTACATTATACTTATTAACCCCTAATCTCTGCCCGACATTGCTGCCACCTACATTATACTTATTAACCCTTAATCTGCCACCCCCACATCGCCGCCACCTACATAAAGTTATTAACCCCTATCCTGCCGCTCCCGGAGCCCACTGCAACTAAATAATTGTATTAACCCCTAAAACCCTTGCCTCCCACATCACTACCATTTACTAAACCTATTAACCCCTAAACCGCCAGCCCCCTCATCGCTATAAACTAAATTAAACTATTAACCCCTAAACCTAACAACCCGCTAACTTTATATTAAATATTAACTCATACCTATCTTATAATAAATTTAAACTTTCCTTTAGATTTAAATTAAACTATATTAAACAATTAATTAACCTACCCTAACTGTTATACTAAATTACATTAAACTATATTAAACTAATAATTAGTCTACCCTAACTGTTATACTAAAATTACATTAAACTATATTAAACTAATAATTAATCTATCCTAACTATTATACTAAAATTACATTAAAATACAAATTAAATTAACTATATTATATATTTAAACACCTAACCCTACTCCAATAATTTAAATCTACACTAAAAAAATACTAAGTTACAAAAAAAAATAAACACTAAGTTACACAAAATAAAAAATAAATTATCAAAGATTTAAACTAATTACACCTAATCTAAGAGCCCTATGAAAATAAAAGACCCCCCCCCAAAAAAACAAACAAAACCCTAGCCTTTAATAAACTACAAATAGCCCTTAAAAGGGCCTTTTGCAGGGCATTGCCCCAAAGAAATCAGCTCTTTTACCTGTAAATAAAAAATACAAATACCCCCCAACAGTAATAAAACCCACCACCCACACAACCAACCCCCCCAAATAAAAACCTAACTAAAAAAAACTAAGCTCCCCATTGCCCTGAAAAGGGCATTTGGATGGGCATTGTCCTTAAAAGGGCATTTAGCTCTATTGCAGCCCAAACCCCTAATCTAAAAATAAAACCCACCCAATAAACCCTTATAAAATCCTAACACTAACCCCTGAAGATCCACTTACAGTTTTGAAGATCCGACATCCATCCTCCAAGAAGCCGGCAGAAGTCTTCATCCAAGCGGCCGAAGTCTTCATCCAAGCCCGCAGAAGTCTTCACCCAGACGGCATCTTCTATCTTCATCCATCCGGTGCGGAGCGACTCCATCTTCAAGACATCCGACGCGGAGCATCCTCTTTGTTCGACTACTTCTTCCCAAATTAATGTTCCTTTAAATGACGTCATCCAAGATGGCGTCCCTTAGATTCCGATTGGCTGATAGAATTCTATCAGCCAATCGGAATTAAGGTTGAAAAAATCCTATTGGCTGTTGCAATCAGCCAATAGGATTGAGCTTTCATCCTATTGGCTGATCCAATCAGCCAATAGGATTGAGCTCACATTATATTGGCTATTCCAATCAGCCAATAGAATGTGAGCTCAATCCTATTGGCTGATTGGATTTTTTTTTATTTGATTGCATTTGGCGGTGAAATGGTGGCATGAAATATACCAAAATGGGCCTAGATCAATACTTTGGGTTGTCTTCTAACTTGCAAAAAAAAAAAAAAGAAGATGTAAACATTGGGTATTTCTAAACTCAGGACAAAATTTAGTAACTATTTAGTATGGTTGTTTTTTGGTGGTTGTAGATGTGTAACAGATTTTGTGGGTCAAAGTTAGAAAAAGTGTTTTTTTTCTCTTTTTTTTCATCATATTTTATAATTTTTATAGTAAATTATAAGATATGATGAATATAATGGTATCTTTAGAAAGTCCATTTAATGGTGAGAAAAACTGTATATAATATGTGTGGGTACAGTATGATGAGTAAGAGGAAAATTTAAATTACAGCTAAACACAAACACTGCAGAAATGTAAAAATAGCCTTGGTCCCAAAGGGTCAGAAAATGGAAAAGTGCTGTGGTCCTTAAGGGGTTAAACAACTTTCCAATTTACTTCCATTATCAAATTTGCTTATTTCTCTTGTTATCCTTTGTGGAAGGAGTCACATTACACTACACTAAATTACTTTTATCATCAAATTTCCTTTTTTTTTCTTGGTATTCTTTGTTGAAAGCTAAAACTAGGTAGGCTTATATGCTCATTTCTAAGCCCTTAAAGGCTGTCTCTTATCTCAGTGCATTTTGACATTTTTTACAGCTAGACAGCGCTATTTCATGTGTGCTATAGAGATACAATTTTTAGATTTACATCTATTATCAAATTTGCTTCATTCTCTTGGTATTTTATGTTGAAGAAGAGCATTGCTCTACTGGGGCCTAGCTGAAAACATTGGGTGAGACAGTGACATGCAGCTAGCTCACAGTAGTGCTTTGTTTTTGAGCCTACCGAGGTATGCCTTTCAATAATGGATACATAGAGAATGAAGCAAATTAGATAAGATAAGTCAAATGGAAAATTGTTAAAATTGCATGTTCCTTCTGAATCATGAATAATAATTTTGACTTTACTGTCCCTTTAATTCAATTGCTCCCCTGCAAATCTATGTACACAGAATCAACCTTTCATGAAGTTTACTGAATTGAATATGTTTAGAGTGGAATAGATCTGCACAAGGACCTAAGTGTGTATTGTTTTAGTTTAATAAAACTATTTCAATTGCTTTTTTTAAGGTAATCAGAATTGTTCTCCTTCCAAAAAAGCACAGCTGAAAAGTGGATCCTAATAATGTCATTCATTTCAATGATTTATCTATGTATATCCAATGATATAGAACCAAATCAGTAATGGTCTGATATAACTGGAAACATAATCTGAAAAGTTATTATTCTAAAAATGAAAACAATTATTTAAATCGATTTAAATCAGTCTTACTGACTAGGGATTTAAATAATGATTTAAATTAATTTGATTTAAATCAAATCCACCCTGCCAGTAAATGAATTCAAAACAGGAAAATAAAAGAACATCCTACTAGTTCAGCTTCAGTCACTGCTAATTAAATCAACTATAAACTGATGTCAATAAATCCATGTAAATATATCAAATAAGAGACATATTAATAAAATGTATATAATGGATCTCTCCCCCCTTACTTTTTGTTAAAACAAATCTAATAAACACATTTAATCAAGACAATTTTCCTGCATGTTTAATATCTCTGAACCCTTTTTGATCTATGAGCCTATTAATGTTAATGCTTATCCTGAGGTGCTTGAATTTCATTACTATAATGGCATCTTACAGATCTGCTAAGCATTATTAAATGTGTCCACCTCTGGATCATTAACATATTGTCCACTAAGCATTAAATATATTGTAATCTAATCTCTTGCTCTAAAACTTAAATATTTCTGAATTATGTATCACTTTTTTGTAAATATCTGTTTCTAGTAACTTACAAGTATATTTTAGTTTAATCATCACATTCTCTTATTTATTACATTATGGGCCCCAAGTACTAAGGTCCATTTGGACAAGGTTCTCAATACTGTACGTCCTCTGCCCATATGTACTATTACAGACTCGCTTGAGTGTGTAATTCTGCCCTCTTATCTTGTGCAACCAGTTGCACGAGGGAAGGCCCTGTCAATCACCCCAAGCGAGTGTCTTCGGAGTGATTTTAATCTGCCACCTCACAGGTGATGACCAATGCTTCTTACATTGCAGGAAGCAGACTTGCATGTGCTTACACTGCTTAGTAGATTGAGCCCTATGTATGTTTTTGTATTAATGACCCTAGAAAGTATTGTGTTTAACCCCTGGAAAGGGAATATACACATAGGAAAAATGAGATAATCATGAACAGCAGTAACATGACCTGCCAATCACCAGTGCGTTATGCTAAGAATCCTGCAACACTTGTGGCTCGTGACCAGGTCTTTACTTTTGCAGGGGTCAAAACATAAATATTTAGGGTAGGAAATGCAACTGATATCTTTCCTTTTACCATAGAGACCTTGAATGCTTTGATAAGACAGAACATATATGCATAATCATCTCTTCTTAAAACATGTATACTGTATAGACACAGGTTAATTGAGCCATGCTGCCATATACACCAACTAATCTACCTGCACTGCTTTATACTATGATTCTGCGATAGGCAAACTTCCAATTTGTGTAGCTATATGACTGTGGCGTATTTTCTGCACGCTTATACTTCTTTCCTTTAGCCTTACACTACAGCAACATCCTTCTCAATTTTCAACTACAGGCTCTGAAAATGTATATGAATTTAATTTGGGCACAATATTAGTTCTACTCAGATTTAGTAAAGCCCTCTGCCCACAAGCTTGTAATTTGTGCTGATTTATTTAAAAACACTGTTTACTGAAGTACGCCAACAAAAATGTCTAAAATGATTACTATTTAATATATTAACAATATTGTTATGAACAAAACGGAGGCTCGGATCTTGATATAAACAAGAGAGGATTATGAATGAATGGATTTGTAACAGGAGGGGGCCTGAGAAGGGATTATCATTTCTAAAGCAATAAAACAAGAATGCAAAACGAAGAGAAAAGGTGTTGTACGCTTGTTCATATAGCTTCATCAACACACCATCAATTCATATGACATCTCATTATACTATTCACCATGCAAGTCATCTATTTTAGCTGGAACACAATGATGGAGTCATGATTCATCAAGAAAATTATGATTGATAGCTCTAACACTTGATAAGGGAATTGTAAGCATAAAGATAACGTGAAAAACAGCACTGAACACTTTTGTCTATGAAAATAGCCTACTTTGAATAGACAAAAAAAAGATTTTGCTCATAAAAGATAAACACTTGTGTTCAGTCTACATCTCTGACAGTCCAGAAAAAAAAAACAATGTACACACTATAATAAATCAGCAAACCGTGATTTTAAACACAAAACACGCTGTCATACTAATACCCAAGTAAAAAACATCTTTATAAATCTCTGCAAGCTAGATTATCTATTTTACCAGTTGGGTATTTGTCAATGATTGTGAAACTGATGTACGGATTTTCTGAATACACGTTAAGGTTTGTTTTTACATTTTAGTTCACTCTTGCTGATAGTACAAACAATTTGTATTTGAAATCCTTTATTCTTTTTATTCTTTTTATTAAGCAGGAATAGGGCGAAGAGATAACAAAAAAAGAAGAACAGCAAGCCTGATCTCACAAATACATAATTGGCCAACATAAACAAAAATTATACAATGTCATCTCATACAAATGAAAGAATCAGTAAGTCAACCTCAAAAACACAAAAGCACACCTCAAAAACACATACTTTTCCAAACCATATCCACCTAATACCTATCCTTCCTTATTTAATATATCTAATTTTCCTTTTTTTCTCCTTCCCCCCAACAGAGATATATCCAACAAAATTACTTATTTTGTATCCCTTATAAATAAAATATTTCTAGATATTTTACATCCATTTTCTTAATTCAATTCATAATAATCCCTACAAAATAGAAATATCCCAAATATGTTACCAGTCTATACCTAGTACTCATTCTATAACCAAGAAAGAATAGCTGTCCAAATAGTTGCTCATACAGATAACAATGGGTCCATTAGATCCTGTAACTTAAAGGGACACTGAACCCAATTTTTTTTTTTCGTGATTCAGATAGAGCATGAAATTTTAAGCAACTTTCTAATTTACTCCTATTAGCAAATGTTCTTCATTCTCTTGGTATCTTTATTTGAAATTAAATAATGTAAGTTTAGATGCTGGCCCATTTTTGGTGAACAACCTGCGTTGTCCTTGCTGATTGGTGGATAAATTCATCCACCAATAAACAAGTGCTATCCCGAGTTCTGAACCCAAAAAAAGCTTAGATGCCTTCTTTTTCAAATAAAGATAGCAAGAGAACGAAGAAAAATTGCTAATAGGAGTAAATTAGAAAAAAAAATTGGGTTCAGTGTCCCTTTAAAACACAAAACTTCTAACAGAAATTATGTTACAGCTGCTCCTCCCAGCAGCAGGGGAATGTGAGGGGGTAGACTTACAGAAACAACCACACACAAAAAAGCAGCGGAGGCTTTAAATTTGTATACGTTCTCCCCTTAACATAGCATTTTGCACATATACAATGTTAGCAAATGGATATATATACTGCTTTTGTAAATTCAGAGGCATAGTGTTTATGTAATACCCCCATTTCCAAAATAAGTTTTTAATATCCAACTCTGCATTTAATATATAATCCAACTGCTCTAATATACATTTTGCTTTTACCGTATTTAATAGTTGTGTAAAGCTAGGGTTTTTTTTTTTTAGATTTCCACGAGGAGAAAATTGTGTTCCTCCCACACATAATTACAAAATTTATAAATTTAGTACTAATATTCTCCCAATTACCTTCTATTAAAAATATAATATCCTCTTTCTGTAAATAGATTTGTTGTGTAATCACCTTTGACACCCAAAATGCTAGCTTAAACCAAAATTCTCTTACTTTTGGGCAATACCATATACAATGTAACAGCGTGGCCATAGGGAAATTACATCTATAACAGGAAGCGTTTGAGTTCCCCCTTCACCTGGCTAGGCTACTTGCTGTAATATACAACCTATTTATAAGTTTGAGGTGTGATTTACGCCATGAAATAAGTAGTGTTGCCTTCCAGGCCCTTTGAATACTTTTTTGTATAAACTACAATCCTCTATCCATTTTAACATAAGATTATCCAGATTTCTTATCCCCTCTCTTTCCATTACTAACCGGTTCCAAAAGGAGATGGAATGAAGCCCTGCTTTAAACAAAGGCCCTTTATTATTGGTTGCCACATAGTATTAACCTTTTGAAATACCGATCTGAAAGTCTCAGTAAAATGCCTAATTTGCAAGTATGCAAAAAATCTCGATTGGGGATATCAAATTCCTGTCTAAAAGACTCAAATTATTTAACAATACCTTGTACTGGATCTATTACTTGCATTACTAGTTCCAACCCCTTTCTCTTCCAAACAGAAAAGACTATTGATTCTATACACTCAGTAAATTCAGGATTACCTATAATAGGTAAAAACGGTGAGATTCTATAATTAATTTCAAGTACTTTACACAATTTCTGCCAGGCCATAATTGGATTTTTAAATGTTATCATTTTGTAATCCAGCTTGGAAACTTTGTGATTTTTTAATGGATCAATGCTTTTATTTTAATCCCATTCAACATACTCGTCTCTATCTCCTGCAATACAAAATAATTATGTTCTGTTAGCCAATCTGGAATTAGTTTCGCCAAACAAACACAATTATATCTTTAAATATTTGGTAAATTAAACCTATATACTCTTGATAAAGAGATCTTTGCTTTCTTTTTACCCCAAATAAATCTCAAGATGGCCTTATTAATTTGTTTTAAATGCAAAGTTTTAATGAAGAGAGGTAAGTTTTGCATAATATACAATATTTTCGGGAAAATTATCATTTTAATAATATTAACAAAATAACGACCAAGGCAAACATTCCCAGTTCTTTAAATCTCTCTGAATTTTAATGAAAAGAGCCTTATAATTAAGATCATACAATTTTTCTGGGCAAACACTATATTAATCCCCAAATACTTAATAAAATTCTTATTTATCCTAAAAGGCAGTCTATCTGGGGAGTTCGTACTTTTGTTAATCCATAACATTTCCGATTTTTCCATATTAATTTTGTATCCTAAAAAGGAAGTAAAATTTTTAAAGATATTCAACAGTTTCCCAATATTATCCTTTAACATACTGGTAAATATTAAAAGATCATCTACATATAAAGCCAAATCTACCTCCTTATTTCCTAACCTAATCCCAGGCATCTCATTCCTTAAGACTACAGCTAGTGTCTCTATAACAAAATTAAAAAGTAGGGGGATATCGGGCATCCTTGTCTTGTTCCTCTGGCCAGATTAATAGGATCCGAGACCATTCCATTTACTATTAAGGCTGAATGAGGGTTAGTATATAATGATAGAATAAAAGTAAAAAAGACCCTTAAAAACCAAACTGTTTTAACGATTCAAATAAATGATCTCTATGAACATAATCAAAGGCTTTCTCTGTGTCTACTGCTATTATTGCCCTATCAATCTTCTGATCCGTCTTTCCCTTTAGTTTATTCCAATAGAAGTCAGAAATTAATAAAACCTTTCTGAAGTTAGTGAAAGAAGTTCTCCCTGCCATGAACCATGTTTGATCCTTATGGATCAATCCATCTAATATTGGTTTTAATCTGGCTTGTAGTCCACATTTAACACTGATATTGGTCTATATGAATTGGGATTCTCAATGTCCTTGTTTTGTTTTTTTTTTATAATTAAAGAGATCAAAAAATTGGTAAAGTTCTTGGACATTGGCATTCCTTTAATATATTAGTCATAAAATAATAGATTCAGTGGCTTCGCAATATGATTAATATTTTATAATACTCTGCTGGTAAATAATCAGGCCCAGCCATTTTATTCAATGCTGCCCTTTTAATAGCTTTAATAATTTCCACCATCTCAATTGGTCTATTTAATTGTAACAACTTATTAGATTGCATAAGATTAATTAAAGGAATAGTCTAGTCAAAACTAAACTTTAATGATTCAGATAGAGCATGCAATTTTAGGCAACTTTCTAATTTACTCCTACTATCAAGTTTTCTTCCTTCTCTTGGTATCTTTATTTCAATGTAAGCATAGGAGCCAGACCATTTTTGGTTCAGCACATGGGTAGCGCTTGCTGATTGGTGGCTACATTTAGACACCAATCAGAAAGTGATGCCCAGGTGCTGAATCAAAAATGGGCCGGTTCTGAAGCTTATATTCTTGCTTTTTCAAATAAACATAAAAAGAGAAAAAAAAATGATAATAGGAATGAATTAGAAAGTTGCTTAAAATTGCCTGCTCTATCTGAATCATGAAAGATTAATTTTGACTAGACTATTCCTTTAAGATTTAGTTCAAATCCCCTTAAACTGGCTGCAAAATTGAAGACACAATTTTGGATAATGACTGTAGATGGTATCCTTTGTTGAAGAGCAAATCTAAGAAGGCTCAAGGCCTACAAACATTGTTGCAAACACTGCTGCCATAGAGTACTAAAGACATGTGCACACTCCTGAGGTACCTAGGTATACTCTTCAACAAGGGATACCAAGAGAAAGAAACAAATTTGATAAAAGCAGTTGGAAATTGTATTTAAATTGCATGCTCTATCTGAATCATGGAAGTTTCATTTTGACTTTACTGTCCCTTTAAATAAACATAAAAGTAAAAATGAAACTTTTGTGGTTAAGAGAAATGCGAATGAAATGTAGATATTATTCAGAAAAGGAATATAAATTAAAAAAAATAAATAAATACTTTTAAAATAGTCTTGGTTAGATAAAAAAAAGAAAAAATATATTAAAGTTCCTTAAATATCTGTGTTATGTAGACGTGTGCATTCAGAGATTTCGGATAACTTATAAAATACCTTTAATTTGAAAAAAAATATTCTTCGAATATAACGAATAAATCTTTACTAAATATTTAATAGTTCTCTATCAGGAGTATTATTTGCATTTATTTTCCAGATAGTTTGTTCAGCAAGAGCTTTCAATTTAAAAGATTTTCCTGATTTCTTCTATTGGCAAATTATTTTTTTCTCTTGGTTCAGGGGAAGATTTGCACTTGTGGGAGCTTGCTGGTGATTGGTGGCTACACATCTAAATCTTTTGTCACTGGCTTATTGGTTGTGTTCAGCTAGCTCACAGTTGTTTCCTGTGACAATGTGTCTAGGGATGTGCAGTGTATATGACAACTTATGTGTTATTTCTGCATTAAGGATGATTATAAATGTCAGGGCACCATATTTCAGCCATATTTGTCTCTACACTTGGTCTTGGACGGATCTGCAGGTGGCTAAGAGTGGAGTAAAGAGAGTTCTTCAAAAACGGAATCTTAACGTACAACTTATAACGCTTCTGTGTGAAGATAGGACATTTATAGAGAAAGAAAGAGCAACCTATTCAAGCCGATCCCACAAACTGCAAGAAAACTGGGTGTTTTGATGATCTCACATCCTGGGTTCTGAGTAAATTATCTCTGTGAAACTAAAAAAAAACTATTGGTTCTAACAAGTATGGGAAAAGCAGACAGAAGACAGTAACACTGACTGAAGGCTTCTGATGGAAAACATTTACAAAACGTAAAACTGTGCATAATTGCTTTGTCATCTTGCTTTGAAGAACATTGGAGTAAAGTTAATAAATCTTGTAATAATTTATAGTAGGTGCCGTACAGAACCAGGAAATGTATGCCTCAGCACTAGTAATGCAGATCTATATAAAAAACACATAAATCTTATTCTCGGTGTTCTGTGCATTTTAGTTATACTCTTACCCACACAGCTTGTCAGAATGTCACCTATCAACAGCAGTACTATTATTCCCCACCCCCCGCACTTTTTAAATCAAATGAAGGCTTGTAAAAGTGAAACATATCCCAGATATATTAAAGTAATTTGTCTTACTTGATGTCATATTAGTAATGATTGAAATTACAATGGATAGTATTTTTTTTATCCAGAAAGGTGGCAACCTTAAAGGGACATGAAACCAAAAAAATGTATTTCATGATTCAAATAGAGCTTGTGATTTTAAACAACTTTTCAATTTACTTCTATTATCTAATGTGCTTCTTTATCTTTTTATTCTTTGTTGTAGGAGCAGCAATACCCTACTGGGAGCAAGCTGAACAACTTTGGTGAAGCAATAAAAATCGGCATTTTTATACAGCCACCAATCCCTCTGCTAGCTCCCAGTAATGCTTTGCTGCTTCTGAGCCTACCTAGGTTTTCTTTCCAACCAAGAATACCAAGGGAATGGTCAAAATTAAATAATAGAAGCCAATAGGAAAGCTGTTTAAAATCACATGCTCTGTCTGAATCATGAAAATAAATTTGTTGTGTTTCATGTCCCTATAAAGTTATTTACAAAAAGCAAGTTAAGAGGGACACAAAACATCCTGAGATTATAATACAAAAGGTTTAATTACGTATAGTAAAAACAATTTGCATAATGCCTTCATTATTTATTTTGTGCACTTTTTCTTGAAAAAAAATCAGATTCAAGTTCAATCTGATTGGCTGATCCAATCAGCCAATCAGATTGAGCTCGCATTCTATTGGCTGATCGGAACAGCCAATAGAATGCGAGCTCAATCTGATTGGCTGATTGGATCAGCCAATCGGATTGAACTTGAATCTGATTGGCTGATTCAATCAGCCAATCAGATTTTTCCTACCTTAATTCCGATTGGCTGATAGAATCCTATCAGCCAATCGGAATTGAAGGGACGCCATCTTGGATTACGTCCCTTAAAGGAGCCTTCATTCGTCGGTAGTCCGTCGGGAAAGAAGGATGTTCCGCGTCGGCGGGATGAAGATTGAAGACCCCGCTTGGAAGATGACATCGCCCGGATAGAAGACTTCTTCAGCGCCTCTTGGAAGATGACATCGCCCGGATGGAAGACTTCTTCAGTGCCGCTTGGAGGATCACTTCATCGGATGGAAGATTTCTTCAGCGCCGCTTGTAGGATAACTTCTGCCGCTCCGGGTCTCCTCTTCGGTTCCATCGCTGCTCGGCTGAGTGAAGACGACTCAAGGTAGGATGATCTTCAGGGGATTAGTGTTAGGTTATTTTAAGGGGGGTTTGGGTTAGATTAGGGGTATGTGGGTGGTAGGTTTTAATGTTGGGGGGTTTGGGTTAGATTAGGGGTATGTGGGTGGTGGGTTTTAATGTTGGGGGGGTTGTATTTTTCTTTTACAGGCAAAAGAGCTGAATTCTTTGGGGCATGCCTAGGCTGACCATATTGCCGCTTTAAGAAGGAACACATATGAAAAATACATATGTCAGGGTTCTTATACAAATCATTTCTTTAAACAGCCCTGAAAACAGCCCTGACATATGTATTTTTAATGTGTCCCTTTTTAAAGCGGCAATATGGTCAGCCTAGGCATGCCCCACAAATGGCCCTTTTAAGGGCTGGTAAGGTAAAAAGCTTTGAACTTTATTTAATTTAGAATAGGGTAGGGCATTTTTTTATTTTTGGGGGGAGTTGTTATTTTATTAGGGGGCTTAGATTAGGTGTAAATAGCTTAAAATTGTTGTAATATTTTTTAAATGTTTGTAACCTATTTTTTTTATTTTTTGTAACTTAGCTTTTTTTTGTGTACTTTAGTTAGTTTATGTAATTGTATTTAATTGTAGTTATTTGTAGTTAATTTATTTAATTTATTTAATGATAGTGTAGTGTTAGGTTTAATTGTAACTTAGATTAGGATTTATTTTACAGGTAATTTTGTATTTCTTTTAGCTAGGTAGTTATTAAATAGTTAATAACTATTTAATAACTATTCTAACTAGCTAAAATAAATACAAAGTTACCTGTAAAATAAATATAATTCCTAAAATAGCTACAATGTAATTATTAATTACATTGTAGCTATTTTAGGGTTTATTTTACAGGTAAGTATTTAGTTTTAAATTGGAATAATGTATTTAATGATAGTGTAGTGTTAGGTGTAATTCTAACTTAGGTTAGTTTTTATTTTACAGGTAAATTTCTCTTTATTTTAGCTAGGTAAGCTATTAAATAGTTAATAACTATTTAATAGCTATTGTACCTAGTTAAAATAAATTGAAAGATGCCTGTAAAATAAAAATAAATCCTAAGATAGCTACAATATAATTATTATTTATATTGTAGCTATATTAGGGTTTATTTTAAAGGTAAGTATTTAGTTTTAAATAGGATTAATTTAGTTCATAATAGAAATATTATTTAGATTTATTTAATTAATATTTAAGTTAGGGGGGTGTTAGGGTTAGTGTTAGACTTAGGTTTAGGGGTTAATAAATTTATTACAGTGGCGGCGGTGTAGTGGGGGGCAGGATAGGGGTTAATAAATGTATTATAGGTGGCGACGGTGTAGGGGGGGCAGATTAGGGGTTAATAAATTTAATATAGGTTGCGGCAGGGTCTGGGAGCGGCGGTTTAGGGGTTAATACATATATTATAGTTGCGGTGGGCTGCGGGAGCGGCGGTTTAGGGGTTAATACATATATTATAGTTGCGGTGGTTTAGGGGTTAATACATATATTATAGTTGCGGTGGGCTCCGGGAGCGGCGGTTTAGGGGTTAATACATATATTATAGTTGCGGTGGGCTCCGGGAGCGGCGGTTTAGGGGTTAATACATATATTATAGTTGCAGTGGGCTCCGGGAGCGGCGGTTTAGGGGTTAATATGTATAGAGTAGCTTGCGGTGGGCTCCGGGAGCGGCAGTTTAGGGGGTAATACATTTATTTAGTTGCGGCGGTGTAGGGGGGGCAGATTAGTGGTGTTTAGACTCGGGGTACATATTAGGGTGTTAGGTGCAGACATCTCCCATAGGAATCAATGGGATGTCTGGCAGCAGCGAACTTGTACTTTCGCTATGGTCAGAATCCCATTGATTCCTATGGGATCCGCCGCCTCCAGGGTGGTGGTTTGAAAACCAGGTACGCTGGGCCGGAAAAGTGCAGAGCGTACCTGCTAGCAAAAGTAGTCAGATTGTGCCGTACTTGTGTGTGGAACATCTGTAGTGACGTAAGAATCGATCTGTGTCGGACTGAGTCCGGCGGATCAAAGCTTACGTCACAAAATTCTACTTTTGCCGGTCTCTAGCCTTTGATAACTAAGACGAATCAGCCTCGCCACAAATACGCTGCGGAATTCCAGCGTATTTGAGGTTGACGGCTTGATAACTAGGCCCCTTGAAATCGATTCGAATTTCCAAATTACCCTAGCAATGAAACTAAACTAATCCAAATGCATTTGTAACAAATAAATTCAAATTAGTTCGGATGTATTCGTTACATTTGAATGGCCATGGACTAATCACAATTCAGTATAAAAATTAAATTTATAATCACAATTCAGTATAAAAATTAAATTTAGTGAGATTTGGTGAGATAGAACAGTGAAATAATTCCGTTTTCAAATCGATCCAAAACGAAATTGGAAAAAATCTGAATTGGTCCAAAACGAAACAAATTTTTCCACTGCGCACATGTCTATTCAAAATATATATCTACATACTATTCTCAGGGTATCATTATACATATAATTTGTTTACTGTTTAATATCCCTCTAAAAAAGATCTAAATTTATTCAAATCTTCGCTGTGCTTACTTGTATTTCTGGTACATAACAACACTTCCGATCAGGTAATCTATAGCGCTAGAGCCAGAGTGCTCATGATAAAATTAAATTGTTGCAGAATTTCTAGTCTCGAACTTCAGATCTGAGGTCACAACAAAGATATTTTTTGCCTAAATGAAGCATAGCAGAGACACTTACAGAGAATTTTAATAAGATACTTTCTTTACTAAGCTCTTACAGCTTCCTGGCCTTTGCCATCTAAATAATTTCTTCACATTCCACTGTAATTTTCAACAGCACAAAATCATTTTACAGTGCTAAAGTCAGTGGTGTAAAGATAGATTGTTTTTTCCAGTGTATCTTAATAACATTTAGAATGCTAACAAGATAAAGGGTCGTTTTTACTGCATTCATTTCGTATTAAAGAAAAGAAATAGATTAACACCTAGATTACGAGTTTTGCGTTAGGCTTAAAAAGCAGCGTTGGCCGGTCCTAACGCTGCTTTTTAACGCCCGCTGGTATTACGAGTCTTGCAGGTACAGGTGTACCGCTCACTTTTTGGGCCAGACTTGGCAATACCGCAAATCCACTTACTTAAATTGCGTATCCTCTTTTTTCAATGGGACTTGCATAGCGCCAGTATTACGAGTCTGCCAAAAAGTGAGCGGTAGACCCTCTCCTGTCAAGACTGGTACTGCATTTTAAAGTCAGTAGTTAAGAGTTTTACACGACAAAGCCGTAGCATAAAACTCTTAACTAAAGTGCTAAAAAGTACACTAACACCCATAAACTACCTATTAACCCCTAAACCGAGGCCCTCCCGCATCGCAAGCACTAAAAGAAAATTTTTAACCCCTTAAACCGCCGCACTCCCGCCTCGCAAACATTAGTTAAATATTATTAACCCCTAAACTGCCGTCCCTAACATCGCCAACACCTACCTACATTTATTATACTAAAGTTATTAACCCCTAAATCTAAGTCTAACCCTAACCCTAACCCGCCCTAACTTAAATATAATTAAAAGAAATCTAAATAAAAATTACTATCATTAACTAAATTATTCCTATCTAAAACTAAATACTTACCTGTAAAATAAACCCTAAAATAGCTACAATATAACTAAGTTACATTGTAGCTAGCTTAGGGTTTATTTTTATTTTACAGGCAAGTTTGTATTTATTTTAACTAGGTAGAATAGTTACTAAATAGTTATTAACTATTTAATAAACTACCTAGCTAAAATAAAGACAAATTGACCTGTAAAATAAAACCTAACCTAAGTTACACTAAAACCTAACACTACACTATAATTAAATTATTTCTCTAAATTAAATACAATTAAATACAATTAAATTAAATTATCTAAAGTACAAAAAAAACTCTAAATTACAGAAAATAATAAACAAATTACAAGATTTTAAAACTAATTACACCAAATCTGATCCCCCTAACAAAATAAAAAAGCCCTCCCAAAATAAAGAAGCCCTACCCTACACTAAATCACAAATAGCCCTTAAAAGGGCCTTTTGCGGGGCATTGCCCCAAAGTAATCAGCTCTTTTACCTGTAACAAAAATTACAAATCCCCCCCAACATTAAAACCCACCACCCACACAACCAACCCTATTCTAAAACCCACCCAATACCCCCTTAAAAAAACCTAACACTAACACCTTGAAGATCACCTTTCCGGGAGAAGTCTTCATCCAACCGGGCCGAAGTCCTCAACGAAGCCGGGAGAAGTCTTCATCCAAGCCGGGCGAAGTGGTCCTCCAGACGGGCAGAAGTCTTCATCCATATAGCATCTTCTATCTTCATCCATCCGGCGCGGAGTGGGTCCATCTTCAAGACATCCAACGAGGAGCATCCTCTTCATCCGACGGCTAACACTGCATGAAGGTTCCTTTAAATGACATCATCCAAGATGGCGTCCCTTCAATTCCGATTGTCTGATAGAATTCTATCAGCCAATCGGAATTAAGGTAGAAAAAATCCTATTGGCTGATCCAATCAGCCAATAGGATTGAGCTGGCATTCTATTGGCTGTTCCAATCCTTTTATCCTCTATGAGAAGAAAACGCTGCACTAACTGGTCTTGAGAATGATATAATTTATTCACAATCGCATCACATCAGCTTATAGCTGCCTATTTACCCCCAGACGTTTCGGTACCGCACTGGCACCTTTCTCAATGGTTTTTTTTCAGTATCTCCAAATGTTCCCTAACAACTTAACATACCCGTTCCCTATTTATACCCTAATGTGCTAAAAAACAGTTCCGGGTTAGCCACACCGGTGTGATTACACCACATAATATCCGGCGTAAATTCTGGATCTCAACAACGAAAGCACATGGCTAATTAGCATATTCACTCCCCCTGTGACGAATAACTACTACGTCACCATCAGGGTAAACTTGCAGTGAAACACGGCGGCTTGGTTGAACACAGACAATTTCAAAAAAACTTAACACCTTACATCTATAGTCATACTGCTAAAAATATATTTAAAAAAAAAAAAAATGCATATACAAAATAAGCCTAGGCATCAAGTGCCAGACTAGAAAAACTTAAATACACACTAATTGAATAAGAACCTGAGTGCCTTTATGCCTGAGACAGCATGGTAGAAACTTAACAAAGGCGGATGGCACACTCATCTATTGAGACCTCATATTGTGATATTTCAGAATTATGTAAATTTCGTAGCTGTCCATATTCAACCAGGGAGCAAGATTCTTTAATTTTCAATTAGGATGAGACCTAGATCGTCTAATCATAGCCACATCCGGATAAAGGAACACATTAAAATCCAACTGGACATTCAAGCCTCTTGGAGCTACAGTATCTAATCAATAAATCCATGAAGCTTCCACTTGTAGGAGTTTTTTGTGCCTATCCCCACCTCGACTGAGTGGTGGCACAAGGTCAATTATCATAATCCTTAGACTGGCTGCAGTATGTCCTGCTAGCATAAAATGCCTAGCCACAGGTTGATCCGATTCTTTTTTATCAATAGCAACTCTTATAACATGGCGGTGATTAGCCATCCTCTCCCTAAATGTAGTTGAGGTCTTTCCTACATAAACCAGGGAACACGGACAAGTCAGAATGTACACCACAAAACTACTAGTGCAGGTCAATCTATGAAAGATCTTGTAGCTCCTCCCCATCCGAGGATGATGGAATTGGGAGCCTGTCATCATACTATTACATCTGGTGCAGTCACCACACCTAAAGCAGCCCATTTTCCTCTTGGTATCCATCCAGGTGCCTTTTTGATAACACCTCACTGGATCGTTATGAACCAAAATATCCTTTAAATTAGGAGCCTTTCTGTAAACAATGTGTGATGCATCTGTTTGTGTGAATGGAAGTGATTTATCAGTCTTCACTATATCCCAATTATTTTGGATTGATTTCTCAAGTATCTCATGTAGGGGGGTAAATGTAGTGATGAGATTAATTTTATTGGTATTATCATTCTCATTCTCTGTTTTAAGTAAGAGTGCCCTTTGATCATATTGTGACGTTTTCTCCTGTATCTTGTCGATGTCCAAGGTTCTATAGCCCCTCTCCTTCAGTTTCATTTTCATCTCAATTTCTTGGGTGCCTCTGGTCTCCATGAGTGTGTTGTTCTGTGCCACTCGCTTTTTTGAAATTATCTGTGTTCAGCCAAGCCGCCGTGTTTCGCTGCAAGTTTACCCCGATGGTGATGTGGTAGTTATTCGTCATGGGGGGAGTGAATATGCTAATTAGCCATGCGCTTTCGTTGTTGAGATCCAGGATTTATGCCGGATATTATGTGGTGTAATCACACCGGTGTGGCTGACCCGGAACTGTTTTTTAGCACATTAGGGTATAAATAGGGAATGGGTGTGTTAAGTTGTTAGGGAACATTTGGAGATACTGAAAAAAAACCATTGAGAATGGTGCCAGTGCGCTACCGAAACGTATGGGGGTAATTATGCAGCTATAATGATGCGATTGTGAAAAAAGACCGGTGACTGCAGTGTTTTCTTCTCATAGAGGATAAAAGCATTCATATATATATAGGGAGGACTCCATATAAATGCCCATTATTTTATTACATAAAACATCATGGGCATTAATATGGAGTCCTTATATATATATATATATATATATATATATATATATATATATATATATACATACATATATATATATATACACATATACATAATCTCTCACAGGCATCCAATAAAAAAAAAAAAATCAGTTTGTGCTTATGCTATAAATCCTGGAATGTGCCTTTCTGTTGGCTACATTTAATATATAGAGCACCCCAGTACAGTGTTTGAAGAAATATAATTACATTGCTGTATTGCATATTAGAAAGAGAATATATGAGTCCCACTTCCCTGCTCTATCACAATAAAACCTATCTGCTGCACTATTAAGTCAATACATGACCCTGTTCCCCACCACAATACCCCCTAACACTCAACAGACTTCATGATCCCCTAATTCATACACTTATCACCCTTCTTTCTGTTTCCCTTTTTTATTTCCTTTTCATTATTTCTCTTATTTACCTGCTTACAATTACCTCAGTCTCTGTTCTATTTACTGAAAAATTGTCTCCACTACTTATACCCCCTCCTCTCTCTTTCTCATCATGCAATCCCTCTTTTCCATTTTTTTCTCCTGAAACATTTGCTCTTTTCTGTTAGCTGCAGTGTAATACAGCCCCACACTCAAACTCAAGTAATAAGCACAACTCTTGACATATACACCCATAATGTGCTAGTTAGTCACACAGTATGGCACTGTACAGTGTGTTAATGAGCGGAACAGAATGCTAATTTGCAGCATTGTGTGCATGATTAGTGCAGGGGAGGTCACAAAATTAAAACACAGGACAACATCCCTTTTGGCCATCAGGCAAATGATCATTCTCATAAATTTGCATAATGTGCCCGTCTGAGAGAATGTAGCAAATGGAAACCATTATAACAGCCATATATTTTAGTTTAAACAGCCAAGAACAACTATTTCAGATCTGTAACAGGAAAAGGAGCTGTTGAAACATGAAGCTTTCTTTAGCCCACAAAGTGATAAAAGAATTTAACCCATTGACTGCAGCCACAATGCAGAAAAGTGACGTTAGTCTTTGATTTTTGTACAACAAAGTGGAGAATGTCACAGGTAAAGATCACATTCCAAATCCGGGTATATGGGCTATTGTGCTATGTTTATTGACATCAGAGGGAAATCGTTATGTAATGTGCAACACAATAGACTCTCAGCTGCCTGTAAAACGTATATTCCAGTCTAAAATAAAATGCATTAAAGGATGAAAAAGAAGGATTTTGTGAAGCAGTTGTTGAGCACAAATCCAGTTAATGTGCGTTAGACACCAGTGGGATTATTCAGTTGCAATAGCCAACTGATGTGATAAAATATTTATCATATAATAAGTAACTTTCCCATCACACTTACTAATGTAATTATAATACCACACAGAATAGCTGATCTATCCCACCACAATAACAATGTTATTATCTCCTCACTAACAGCCATAAACACCAAGACCAGACACCCACAAACTCACTTGTGCGCTCCTGTCTTACTGCCTCTCTCTTTTATTCCTTCACAACTGCTGCCCTCTCTGTTACCTGCTCTTACACCAGAGCTCACACGCATATTCAATCTCTCCTTTAAAACCAGCACATTTCCATCATCCTTTAAAGCAGCGCTTTCCAAACTTTTCATGTTGGTGACACACTTTTTAGACCTACATAATTTTGCGACACAGTAATTTAGTTGTTCTATCAAACAGGAGGTTAAACTAACTTGTTTTAAGATACAGACACATACATAAATGATATAATAACATATATTTACAAGTAACAGTATGTATGTGCAAGAATTAAAAAAGTTTAATAACACCAATAGCTACTTGCTATTTTAATAGGATGTATGAAGATGAACACAGTTTCTGAATATTTGGTGGAATATTAGATAAAGACACTCGCATTTCATCATAAAGCATGTTTAAGCTTCCACTTCCTATCTATATATTAAAAACAGGAGCAGCAATGCACTACTGGGAGCTAGCTGCAAAAAACAACACTGACTTCTGACTTCAGCTCAGCATTTAAGCTGCCGCCCTCAGAGCTCTGTGAGTTGCACTGACTACTGCTCATGCTGCAAATACACTTCTGTCCCACTCACTAACTACACATGCATTTACAAGCAGATTGAGGAGACTACACGTGCAGTCACGAGCAGATTGAGGAGACTACACGTGCAGTCAGGAGCCAATGTGCCGCCAATGGGAATAGTTTATGTTCCCACTGAGCTGCGCCAATAGGTTAAGATGATCTGTGACCCACTAGGTATCAATCACGAGTCAACCGTGTGATATGCGTAGCAAGCAGTCGGAAACAAAAAAAAAATGTAAAAAAAATTTAAATTAACAAAAATGTGTGCTGAAGCAGGGACACACCTACACACTGCTGCCGACACACTAATATGCCATGACACACAGTTTGGAAAGCACTGCTTTAAAGGGACATAAAAGTGCAAAAAGTAAATGGTCTTATATGATAGAGCATTTTATCATTGCCCTATTGCTGGCATTTAACTGTGTTTGACTCTTGCAAAGCTGTTAAGCACATAGTTAAATTAAGCAATTTACTACTGACCCTACCAATACATATCTGGTGAGCCAATCACAAGAAGCATATGTAAATATATAATAAGACATTTGCACAGTACATTAATCACTTTTTATTCCGGGAGAGAATAGAGCTCTATTAATGAAGCTGTGCACATGTTGCAGGCTTACTCAAGGACGGCGGAGTTAAAGGGACATGAAACCCAGATTTTTTCTTTCATAATTTAGGTAGAACATACAATTTTAAACAACTTTCCAGTTTACTTCTATTCTCAAATTTGCTTTATTCTCTTAGTATAATTTGTTGAAGGAGCAGCAATGCACTACTGGATTTTAACAGAACACATGGGTGAGCCAATGACAATCAGTATATATATGCAGCCACCAATCAGCAGCTAGAACCTAGGTTTTTTGCTGCTCCTGAGCTTACCTAGATAAACCGTTCAGCAAATAATAAAAAGGGACAGAAGCAAATTAAATAATAGAAGTAAATTGGGAAGTTGTTCAAAATTGTATGTTCTATCATAAATTTGAGACACAAGTGGTGCATGAGCGATGTGACATCTGAGGGCAAATATGTTTGCCCTCAATAAATCTACTTTTTGTTTTTCTGCTGGTGGAAACACGTCCCTGAGAGGATGCCGATTTGAGCACTGTGTCCCTAGCGGCAAGTTCTGCACAAACATGAATTTCTTGTTTTATAATGTATGTAAACAGATTTAACTTAAAGGGAACGCAAACATTTTCTTTCATGATTCAGATGGAGCATACCATTTTAAACAACTTGACATCTCTTGATATCCTTTGCTGAAGAAGCAGCAATGTACTACCGGGAGCTAGCTGAACAGATCAGGTTAACCAATAACAGGAAGCCTATATGTATAGCCACAAATCAGCAGCTAGCTCCCAACAGTGCATTCATGTTTCTGAGCCTACCTAGGTATTCTTTTCAAGGATGCACATAAAATAAAGAAAAATAGATAATACAAGTAAATTGGAAAGTTGCTTACAATTGTATGTTCTATCTGAAATGTAAAAGAAAAATTTTGGGTTTCATGTCCCTTTAACCTTTTTCATGTAAAAAATATCAACATGCTTAAAGGGACAGTCTAGTCAAAATTACATTTTCATGATTCAGCTAGGATTTGCTTGCTCTCTTGATATTCTTTGTGGAAAGCTAAACCTAGGCAGGCTCATATGCTAATTTTTAAGTCGTTGAACTGCCTCTTGTTTCAGTACAATTTGATAGTTTTTGAAAGTTAGACAGTGCTAGTTCATTTGTGTAATATAGATAAAAAAATTCTCATTATTAAGAGTCAGCACTGATTGGCTAAAATGCATATCTTTCAAAAGAGATGAGATATGGGGGCAGTCTGCAGAGGCTTAGAAACAAGGTAATCACTGAGGTAAAAAGTATATTAAAGGGATAGGAAATGCAAAATTAAACTTGCAGGATTTAGAAAGAGCATGTAATTTAAAGACACTTTTAAATTAATTTCTATTTTCAAATGTGCTTCGTTCTCTTGGTAACCTGTGTTGACAAATTAATACGCACATATCCTACACTAGCAGGAGCTAGCTGCTGATTGGTGCCTGCACACATTTGTCTCTTGTGATTGACTTATTAGATGTGTTCAACTAGATGCCAGTAGTGCAATGCTTTCCTTCAGCAAAGGATAACAAGGGAATGAAGCAAAATTGATAATAGAAGGAAATTGGAAAGTTGTTTAAAATGATATGTTATTTCCAAATCATGTAAGAAATGTTTGGGGTTTCCTGTCCCTTTAATATGACAGTGTTGGTTATGGAAAACTGGGGAATGGATAATAATAAAGGGATTATCTATCTTTTTAAACAATAAAAATTGTGTAGTAGACGGTCTCTAACTGTGAAAATAGCATGCTGTATAGCTATGTTTTCACATAAACACAATTTCTAAAGTTTAATGTCCCTTTAAAACAAATATATAAGATCACAATGATCACATATTTTTTCACAAACAGAAAGTATCTGAGCTTACAAACCCACACAACTATATTGCATTAGTATGTTTGCAATATTTTAGCATAATACCAGAATTTGTATTTAACTGAGGCCAGTACAATTTGTTCTCTTTTCAACACATCAGCAAGTTTTCTCTCTATTGATTTTCTTAGTGAAATGTATCACGCCTGGTAACATGGTTATTAGCAATTATGAGTTCCATAATTATATATTTGTTTACATAAGTATTGAATTTGCAATATCAGTCATCGTAAATTATTGAGCAGATGTAAGCTTAACACAACTCAATATAATAATTGTTTATTTTGATAAAATATTAGAGTAACTACTTCCAGAATTCCCCTGACAGATGTTTTTCTGTACAATATGTAGGTGAATGGTCACAATAATAGGTTGGGTCAAACTTTGATTCTACAAAAGACCATATTCTTGATCCCACCATCCAAGATGGCGTCCCTCGAATTCCGATTGGCTGAAAGGATTCTATCAGCCAATCGGAATTAAGGTAGGAAAAATCTGATTGGCTGATCCAATCAGCCAATCAGATTGAGCTTGCATTCTATTGGCTGTTCCGATCAGCCAATAGAATGCGAGCTCAATCTGATTGGCTGATTGAATCAGCCAATCAGATTTTTCCTACCTTAATTCCGATTGGCTGAATCAGCCAATCGGAATTCGAGGGACGCCATCTTGGATGACGTCATTTAAAGGAACCTTCATTCTGCGAGTAGGCGTCGGTTGAAGAGGATGGATCCGCGTCGGCTGGGAAGAAGATGGCTCCGCTCCGCTCCGGATGGATGAAGATAGAAGATGCCGCTTGGATGAAGATGTCTGCCGGTCTGGATGTCCTCTTCTGCCCGGATAGGATGAAGACTTCTGCCGGTCTGGATGTCCTCTTCTGCCCCTTCGGATGAAGACTTCGGCCCAGCTGGGTGAAGACGACTCAAGGTAGGGAGATCTTCAGGGGGATAGTGTTAGGTTTATTTAAGGGGGGTTTGAGTGGGTTAGAGTAGGGGTATGTGGGTGGTGGGTTTTAATGTTGGGGGGGGTTGTATTATTTTTTACAGGCAAAGAGCTGATTACTTTGGGGCAATGCCCCGCAAAAAGCCCTTTTAAGGGCTGGTAAAAGAGCTGATTACTTTGTAATGTAGAATAGGGTAGGGACTTTTATTATTTTTTTTTTTTATTATTTTATTAGGGGGCTTAGATTAGGTGTAATTAGTTTAAAATTCTTGTAATATTTTTTTATTTTTTGTAATTTAGTGTTTGGTTTTTTTGTATTATAGAATAGTTTATTTAATTGTATTTAATTGTAGGTAATTTATTTAATTAATTTAATGATAGTGTAGTGTTAGGTTTAATTGTAACTTAGGTTAGGATTTTTTTTACAGGTAATTTTGTAATTATTTTAACTAGGTAGCTATTAAATAGTTATTAACTATTTAATAGCTTTTGTACCTAGTTAAAATAAATACAAAGTTGCCTGTAAAATAAATATAAATCCTAAAATAGCTACAATGTAATTATTAATTATATTGTAGCTATATTAGGGTTTATTTGATAGGTAAGTATTTAGTTTTAAATAGGAATACTTTAGTTAATTTTAGGAATATTATTTTGTTTAATATAAATTATATTTATGTTAGGGGGGTGTTAGGGTTAGAGTTATGTTTAGGGGTTAATAACTTTATTATAGTAGCGGCGACGGTGCGGGTGGCAAATTAGGGGTTAATAATTGTAGGTAGGTGGCGGCGATGTTAGGGAGGGCAGATTAGGGATTAATACAATTTATTCTAGTGTTTGCGAGGCGGGAGGGCGGCGGTTTAGGGGTTAATACATTTATTATAGTGGCGGCGAGGTCCGGTTGGCAGATTAGGGGTTAATAAGTGTAGGTAAGGTAGCGGCGACGTGGGGGGGGCAGATTAGGGGTTAATAAATATAATATAGGGGTCGGCGGTGTTTGGGGCAGCAGATTAGGGGTTCATAGGGATAATGTAGTTTGCAGCTGTGTCCGGAGCGGAAGATTAGGGGTTAATAATAATATGCAGTGGTCAGCGATAGCGGGGACGGCAGATTAGGGGTTAATAAGTGTAAGGTTAGGGGTGTTTAGACTCGGGGTTCATGTTAGGGTGTTAGGTGCAGACTTAGAGAGTGTTTCCCCATAGGAAACAATGGGGCTGCGTTAGGAGCTGAACGCTGCTTTTTTGCAGGTGTTAGGTATTTTTTCAGCCAGCTCAGCCACATTGTTTCCTATGGGGATATCGTGCACGAGCCCGTTTTTCCAGCTTACCGCTACCGTAAGCAACGCTGGTATTGAGAGTTGAAGTGGAGCTAAGTTAGGCTCAATGCACCTTTTTTTGAGCCTAACGCAGCCCCTCAGACAACTCTCAATACCAGCGTTGTTGGAAGGGTGCGTTGGGAAAAAAAGCAGCGTTAGCTATGCGGGTCTTTACCGACAAAACTCTAAATCTAGCCAATAAATAGGTAGATTCTCTGGCATCTATTTATCAAAACGTTGACTTTTTTTCATTGAACGGCACCAATATGGTTGCCTAAGATCGCCTAACATCACTGCCACGGACCTAATTACGTTCTCCAAAGTTACCAAAAAAGCTGTCAAAAAGCCGCGCACCAAGTACGGTGTGATGAGCAGAGGACTGTTGTTAACTAACAGTCATCGATCTTGCTGCTCTTCGGCTTTTTTTCAGCTTTCTTGGTACCCTGTCACTAAACACCCATGCTATACTATACAGTTTAACCCCTATACCGCCGCTCCCGGAGCCCACCGCAACTCTAATAAAGTGTTTAAACCCTAAACCGCCACTCCCGGACCCCGCCGCAACTCTAATAAAATGTTTAACCCCTAAACCTCCGCTCCCGGACCCCGCCGCAACTCTAATAATGTGTTTAACCCCTAAACCGCCGCTCCCGGACCCCGCTGCAACTCTAAAAAAATGTTTAACCCCTAAACCGTTGCTCCCGGACCCCGCCGCAACTCTAATAAAGTGTTTAACCCCTAAACCACCGCTCCCGGACCCCGCCGCAACTCTAATAAAGTGTTTAACCCCTAAACCACCGCTCCCGGACCCCGCCGCAACTCTAATAAAGTGTTTAACCCCTAAACCACCGCTCCTGGACCCCGCCGCAACTCTAATAAAGTGTTTAACCCCTAAACCGCCACTCCCGGACTCCACCGCAACTCTAATAAAGTGTTAAAATATGCCGCCCCTTACACCGCCGACACCTACATTATATTTATTAACACCTAATCTGCCCCCCCACACCGCCGCCACCTACCTACATTTATTAACCCCTAATCTGCCGCCTCCAACGTCGCTGACACTATATTATAATTTATTAACCCCTAAACCTAAGTCTAACCCTAACACCCCCTAACTTAAATATAACTAAAATACATCTAAATAAATATTCCTATCATTAAATAAATTATTCCTATTTAAAACTAACTACTTACCTATAAAATAAACCCTACGCTAGCTACAATATAACTAAAAGTTACATTGTATCTTGCCAATAGGATTGAGCTCGCATTCTCTTGGCTGTTCCAATCAGCCAATAGAATGCGAGCTCAATCCTATTGGCTGATTGGATCAGCCAATAGGATTGAACTTCAATACTATTGGCTGATAGAATTCTATCAGCCAATCGGAATTCAAGGGGCGCCATCTTGGATGACATAATTTAAAGGAACCTTCATTCAGTCGTCGGATGTCATTAGAAGAGGATGCTCCGCGTCGGATGTCTTGAAGATGGACCTGCTCCACGCCGGATGGATGAAGATAGAAGATGCTGCCTGGATAAAGACTTCTGCCCGTCTGGAGGACCTCTTCTGCCCGGCTTGGATGAAGACTTCTGCCCATCTGGAGGACCACCTCTGCCGGCTTCATGGAGGACTTCGGCCCGGTTGGGTGAAGACTTCTCAAGGTAGGGTGATCTTCAAGGGGTTAGTGTTTTTTTTTTAGTTTTTTTTTAAGGGGGGATTGGGTGGGTTTTAGAGTAGGGTTGGGTGTGTCGGTGGTGGGTTTTAATGTACTTTTTTTTTACAGGTAAAAGAGCTGATTACTTTGGGGCAATGCCCCGCAAAAGGCCATTTTAAGGGATATTCGTAATTTAGTATAGGGTAGGGCTTTTTATTATTTTGGGGGGCTTTTTTATTTTATTAGGGGGATTAGATTAAGTGTAATTAGTTTAAAAAACTTGTAATTATTTTATTATTTTCTGTAATTTAGTGTTTGTTTTTTTGTACTTTAGATAATCGTTTTTAATTGTATTTAGTTTAGGGAATTTATTTAATTATAGTGTAGTGTTAGGTGTAATTGTAACTTAGGTTAGGTTTTATTTTACAGGTACTTTTGTATTTATTTTAACTAGGAAGCTATTAAATAGTTAATAACTATTTAATAACTATTGTACCTAGTTAAAATAAATACAAAGTTGCCTGTAAAATAAAAATAAACCCTAAGCTAGCTACAATGTAACTATTAGTTATATTGTAGCTATCTTAGGGTTTATTTTATAGGTAAGTATTTAGTTTTAAATAGGAATCATGTAGTTAATGATAGTAATTTTATTTAGATTTATTTAAATTATATTTAAGTTAGGGGGTGTTAGGGTTAGGGTTAGACTTAGGTTTAGGGGTTAATAAATTTAATATAGTGGCGGCGGTGTAGGGGGGGCAGATTAGGGGTTAATAAACATAATGTAGGTGGCGGCGGTGTAGGGGGGGCAGATTAGGGGTTAATAAACATAATGTAGGTGGCGGCGGTGTAGGGGGAGGAAGATTAGGGGTTAATAAGTATAATGTAGAAGGCAGTTGGCTCCCTGAGCGGCGGTTTAGGGGTTAATAAGTTTATTTAGTTGCGGCAGGGTCCGAGAGCGTCGGGATAGGGGTTAATAAGTTTTATTTAGGTGGCGGCGGTGTCGGGACAGCAGATTAGGGGTTAATATGTATAAAGTAGGTGGAGGCGGTGTAGGGGGCAGCAGATTAGTGGTGTTTAGACTCGGGGTACATGTTAGGGTGTTAGGTGTACACATTCCCCTAGGAATCAATGGGATATCGGGCAGCAGCGAACATAAGCTTTCGCTGCTTTCCGACTCCCATTGATTCCTATGGCATCCGCGGATTGAAAACCAGGTACGCTGGGCCTGAAAGGTGCCGAGCGTACCTGCTAGTTATTTGATAACTAGCAAAAGTAGTCAGATTGTGCCGAACTTGCGTTCGGAACATCTGTAGTGACGTAAGCATCGATCTGTGACGGACTGATTCTGGCGGATCGTATGTTATGTCACTAAATTCTACTTTTGCCGGTCTGTAGGGTTTGATAACTAAGGCGAATCAGGCTCGCCACAAATACGCTGCGGAATTCCAGCGTATTTGCGGTTAACGGCTTGATAAATACATGTCTATGGATGCCTACTGTCCAATTTCATTACTCAACACTGACTACAAAATTTTAGCAAGCATTGTCGCAAATAGGCTCAAGAAAATTATAGGAGATATAATACACACAGATCAGACAGGCTTTATGCCAGGCAGGACTTCACAGAAAAATATTAGGAAAGCTATGCTTTTAATAGAACTCTTTATATCCCGCAGAAAAAATATTCCAAATGGTCAAACTTACTGCGCTGTTGACCATTGATGCTGAAAAGGCATTTGATTCTATCTCTTGGGATCATCTATTCACAGCACTGGACAAATTTGGTTTTGCAGGACAATTTATCAAGTACATTAAACTAATTTATCAAGACCCGATTTCATATATTAATGTAAATGGCCTATCTCCACCAGGCATAATGCTACAGAAAGGAACCAGACAGGGTTGTCCCCTGTCACTGTTACTTTTTAATATTGCTCTGGAACCCTTAGCAGTTCAATGTAGGGAGAGATTAGAAGGGGTCTTCATTGATAATAAGAAAATGGTATTATCTTTATATGCAGATGATATACTCTTCTATGTAAGCAACACTAAAAGGAATATACCACTTATTCTCCAAATTATCTCTGAATTTAGTAACTTCTCAGGCTATAAAATTAACTTAAACAAGTCAGAAATCCTCTGGATCTCTAAAAAAAAAAAGATAGTCAACTACTAAATCTATCAGGTAGAAGAGGCTCTAGTTGATCCTTATTCTCTTAAGGCTTTATTGCATCAGTCACACTTTAAATTTCTTCAGATAAAAAAAAATACCTTTCAATTACACCATACACAACATCTTATTAGCCTGGAAGAAAATCTGTCAGAGTCTCCCCATTGAATATAAAATTTCACAATATCTTCCAATAAGGGGTAACCCACAGTTTGAAAGTGGCTCTGAATCCCATGCTTATAAGGTATGGTCTCAAAAAGGACTTAATTCTATTACACAATTAATAGATAAGTAGACTAAGGCCTAGATTTAGAGTTGGGCGGTAGCCGTCAAAACCAGCGTTAGAGGCTCCTAACGCTGGTTTTGGGCTACCGCCGGTATTTGGAGTCAGTCAGGAAAGGGTCTAACGCTCACTTTCCAGCCGCGACTTTTCCATACTGCAGATCCCCTTACGTCAATTGCGTATCCTATCTTTTCAATGGGATCTTTCTAACTCCGGTATTTAGAGTCGTGGCTGAAGTGAGCAAAACTCCAGCCGCAGAAAAAAGTCAGTAGTTAAGAGCTTTCTGGGCTAACGCCGGTTTATAAAGCTCTTAACTACTGTGCTCTACAGTACACTAACACCCATAAACTACCTATGTACCCCTAAACCGAGGTCCCCCCACATCGCCGCCACTCGATTACATTTTTTTAACCCCTAATCTGCCGACCGCCACCTACGTTATACTTATGTACCTCTAATCTGCTGCCCCTAACACCGCCGACCCCTATATTATATTTATTAACCCCTAACCTGCCCCCCACAACGTTGCCGCCAGCTACCTATAATAATTAACCCCTAATCTGTCGACCGCCACCTACGTTATCCTTATGTACCCCTAATCTGCTGCCCCTAACACCGCCGACCACTATATTATATTTATTAGCCCCTAATCTGCCCCCCTCAACGTCGCCTCCACCTACCTACACTTATTAACCCCTGATCTGCCGAGCGGATCTCACCGCTACTATAATAAAGTTATTAACCCCTAATCCGCCTCACTCCCGCCTCAATAACCCTATAATAAATAATATTAACCCCTAATCTGCCCTCCCTAACATCGCCGACACCTAACTTCAATTATTAACCCCTAATCTGCCGACCGAATCTCGCCGCTACTGTAATAAATGGATTAACCCCTAAAGCTAAATCTAACCCTAACACTAACACCCCCCTAAGTTAAATATAATTTAAATCTAACGAAATAAATTAACTCTTATTAAATAAATTATTCCTATTTAAAGCTAAATACTTACCTGTAAAATAAACCCTAATATAGCTACAATATAAATTATAATTATATTATAGCTATTTTAGGATTTATATTTATTTTACAGGTAACTTTGTATTTATTTTAACCAGGTACAATAGCTATTAAATAGTTAAGAACTATTTAATAGCTAAAATAGTTAAAATAATTACAAAATTACCTGTAAAATAAATCCTAACCTAAGTTACAATTAAACCTAACACTACACTATCAATAAATTAATTAAATGAAATACCTACAATTGCCTACAATTAAACCTAACACTACACTATCAATAAATTAATTAAATACAATATCTACAAATAAATACAATGAAATAAACTAACTAAAGTACAAAAAATAAAAAAGAACTAAGTTACAAAAAATAAAAAAATATTTACAAACATCAGAAAAATATTACAACAATTTTAAACTAATTACACCTACTCTAAGACCCCTAATAAAATAACAAAGACCCCCAAAATAAAAAAATGCCCTACCCTATTCTAAATTACAAAAGTTCAAAGCTCTTTTACCTTACCAGCCCTGAACAGGGCCCTTTGTGGGGCATGCCCCAAAGAATTCAGCTCTTTTGCCTGTAAAAAAAACACATACAATACCCCCCCCCAACATTACAACCCACCACCCACATACCCCTAATCTAACCCAAACCCCCCTTAAATAAACCTAACACTAAGCCCCTGAAGATCTTCCTACCTTATCTTCACCATACCAGGTTCACCGATCGATCCAGAAGAGCTCCTCCGATGTCTTGATCCAAGCCCAAGCGGGGGGCTGAAGATGTCCATGATCCGGCTGAAGTCTTCAACCAAGCGGGAGCTGAAGAGGTCCATTATCCGGCTGAAGTCTTCTATCAACGGCATCTTCAATCTTCTTTCTTCCGGATCCATGTTCATCCCGCCGATGCGGAACATCCATCTTCAATGACGACTTCCCGACGAATGACGGTTCCTTTAAGTGACGTCATCCAAGATGGCGTCCCTCAAATTCCGATTGGCTGATAGAATTCTATCAGCCAATCGGAATTAAGGTAGGAAAACTCTGATTGGCTGATGGAATCAGCCAATCAGAATCAAGTTCAATCCGATTGGCTGATCCGATCAGCCAATCACATTGAGCTCGCATTCTATTGGCTGATCGGAACAGCCAATAGAATGCGAGCTCATCTTGGATGACGTCCTTTAAAGGAACCGTCATTCGTCGGGAAGTCGTCGGTGAAGATGGATGTTCCGCGTCGGCGGGATGAACATGGATCCGGAAGAAAGAAGATTGAAGATGCCGTTGATAGAAGACTTCAGCTGGATCATGGACCCCTTCAGCTCCCGCTTGGATGAAGACTTCAGCCGGATCATGGACATCTTCAGCCCCCCGCTTGGGCTTGGATCAAGACATCGGAGGAGCTCTTCTGGATCGATCGGTGAACCTGGTATGGTGAAGATAAGGTAGGAAGATCTTCAGGGGCTTAGTGTTAGGTTTATTTAAGGGGGGTTTGGGTTAGATTAGGGGTATGTGGGTGGTGGGTTGTAATGTTGGGGGGGGTATTGTATGTGTTTTTTTTACAGGCAAAAGAGCTGAATTCTTTGGGGCATGCCCCACAAAGGGCCCTGTTCAGGGCTGGTAAGGTAAAAGAGCTTTGAACTTTTGTAATTTAGAATAGGGTAGGGCATTTTTTTATTTTGGGGGTCTTTGTTATTTTATTAGGGGGCTTAGAGTAGGTGTAATTAGTTTAAAATTGTTGTAATATTTTTCTGATGTTTGTAAATATTTTTTTATTTTTTGTAACTTAGATCTTTTTTATTTTTTGTACTTTAGTATTGTATTTAATTAATTTATTGATAGTGTAGTGTTAGGTTTAATTGTAGGTAATTGTAGGTATTTTATTTAATTAATTTATTGATAGTGTAGTGTTAGGTTTAATTGTAGGTAATTGTAGGTATTTTATTTAATTAATTTATTGATAGTGTAGTGTTAGGTTTAATTGTAACTTAGGTTAGGATTTATTTTACAGGTAATTTTGTAATTATTTTAACTATTTTAGCTATTAAATAGTTCTTAACTATTTAATAGCTATTGTACCTGGTTAAAATAAATACAAAGTTACCTGTAAAATAAATATAAATCCTAAAATAGCTATAATATAATTATAATTTATATTGTAGCTATATTAGGGTTTATTTTACAGGTAAGTATTTAGCTTTAAATAGGAATAATTTATTTAATAAGAGTTAATTTATTTCGTTAGATTTAAATTATATTTAACTTAGGGGGGTGTTAGTGTTAGGGTTAGACTTAGCTTTAGGGGTTAATCCATTTATTACAGTAGCGGCGAGATTCGGTCGGCAGATTAGGGGTTAATAATTGAAGTTAGGTGTCGGCGATGTTAGGGAGGGCAGATTAGGGGTTAATACTATTTATTATAGGGTTATTGAGGCGGGAGTGAGGCGGATTAGGGGTTAATAACTTTATTATAATAGCGGTGCGGTCCGCTCGGCAGATTAGGGGTTAATAAGTGTAGGTAGCTGGCGGCGACGTTGTGGGGGGCAGATTAGGGGTTAATAAATATAATATAGGGGTCGGCGGTGTTAGGGGCAGCAGATTAGGGGTACATAGCTATAATGTAGGTGGCGGTGGTGTACGGAGCGGCAGATTAGGGGTTAATAATAATATGCAGGTGTCAGCGATAGCGGGGGCGGCAGATTAGGGGTTAATAAGCGTAAGGTTAGGGGTGTTTAGACTCAGGGTACATGTTAGAGCGTTAGGTGCAGACGTAGGAAGTGTTTCCCCATAGAAAACAATGGGGCTGCGTTAGGAGCTGAACACGGCTTTTTTGCAGGTGTTAGGTTTTTTTTCAGCTCAAACAGCCCCATTGTTTTCTATGGGGGAATCGTGCACGAGCACGTTTTTTAAGCTGGCCGCTTCCGTAAGCACCGCTGGTATCTAGAGTTGCAGTGGCGTTAAATTATGCTCTACGCTCCCTTTTTGGAGCCTAACGCACTGAAAACCCAGCCATTCTGTGAACTCTAAATACCAGCGGTATTTAAAAGGTGCGGACAGAAAAAAGCATGCGTAGCTAACGCACCCCTTTGGCCGCAAAACTCTAAATCTAGGCGTAAGATTGTTATGCCCTTTGATTTACTGACGAGAGAATGTGAACTGGAGAGAAAACAATTATTTACTTACTTACAAATCAGACACTTTTATTAATACTCACAAACTAACAGATTTTAACCCAGAGAGTCTAAGAGATATTAATACAATCATTAATCTCTATCGCTCTGGGAAACATTCTATTTCTCTTTGATATAAAACTATAATATCTTTGGATGCTCAAGATAAAATTATGGACCTCTTCTCTAAATGGCATAATGATTTCAAAGATTTGAACTTTGAATATTTTCAAAAGAGCTTTGTCAGGATTACCAAATTTTCAGACGCCGTTTCTTTTAGAGAATCACATATTAAATGAATAAATAGAGCCAATGGCAAACGAGGGGTATTATTTTGTGCTCAAGATGTAGTCTTCCCAGGGCAGATCTCCTGCATGCCTTTTACTTATGTCCCAAAATTCAGAATTTGTGGGGTAAAAATCTTATATTGGCTTAATAAATTTCTTCCGACTAAAATTAAATTTGATATGGATCAGATCTTTTTTTCTAGTCTCTAAAAGTGATATGCAAAATAAACCCCTGATTAACACTACTATTCTAACGGGCAAGAAAGATGATCTTAAAAAGTTGGAAAGATAAGAGAGCACCAATCATAGCTGCATTTAATAAAAATATGCTACTTCAATTAGCAGTAGATTTAAAAGACCCCTTAATATTTCCAGATAATAAACTTAAAGGGCCACTGTAAGTAAATATTTTCTATGCCTGTTACTAACTAACTACCCCAAATACGCTTTTTATCAATAGCATTTCATTAACATATCTCTACCGTATATCAGAAATCTTGTCTGCAAATTTAATTGTTTTCCAAACCCCCTCCGTGGGTATCCTTTGCTCTGTACCAATCCGTTTACAATACCTAGGTTTCAAAATGGCGCTTTAAAGACAAAGTTATTGGTTTAAGTATTTTGAACACGCAGTGCTGAAAATAGTGGGCAGGATAACGTGACATCATCGGCGAATAAAAGATATAACTTTTAGAACGTTATGAAACTTCGTTTTGGAGAAAATATAGGTCAGTAGGTTTTAATTAATGTTTATTAACTTTAATATGTTAGTTGTTAAGCTTAAAAATTATAACAGAAAGTAATCCTTTAAGGCTTTTCTGGCTAAATGGGAAAATGTTATTATGTCACTCCCCATTGAAACACAAATACAGATTCTATACCCTCTACAGGCCTCCCCTCTCTTCCTCCAATTAATATTGCTAGACCACTACCCTCCACTTTGGAGACAAATTATATATATATACACACACTGTATATATATATTTTTCTTGTATGCCTGAGTGTGTGTATGTTTGTTAGTTGCTCCTCCAAGTCGATATGGAAAACTTTCAATTCATGTATAGTAAGACAAAAGGGTTTATCAACTTATTAAATTGAGGAGTCTTGTGTTCTGTTTTTGAATAATAATAAATACATTCAGATCAATAGCTTTACCTCTTTGATTGCTTGTAATACTTGTAAAAAGTAGTGATTTGATTCCCTTGACTGCCCCACACTTCTTTCTACTCCATATTTGTAATGCATTGAGGCATAGGAGGCCTTTTACATTTAGCTAATATTAAGGGACTTTAAAATAATGGACATTTAAATTTCCTTTTTTTTTTTTTTTGAAGATTTTACTTTATAGCCTGCTAAAATACTGCACAATATACGTATGTACAAAATACAATGGCGCTTACTGGACACCTGGCAACTCTAATTGGAATAGACTTCAAAACAATAAGCAAAAAACAAATACACTATTTTCTTTATTTCTAAACAAATTATTATGTTGTCATATAATTCAAAAATATAGTTTACAATAAAAATATACTCTTTACGATCTGTGAAAATTTAAAGTGCTGCCCTCCAATGCTGTGAACGGTTATTAACAAATTCATTGTCTGTTTCACGCTACTGATTAAACAGACATAAAGGTGTAAAAGCCCCAGAATATGATCTTAAAGGGACACTGAACCCAGTTTTTTTCTTTTGTGATTCAGATAGAGCATTCCATTTTAAGCAACTTTCTAATTTACTCCTATTAGCAAATTTTCTTCGTTCACTTGCTATCTTTATTTCAAAAAGAAGGCATCTAAGCTTCTTTTTTGTTTTAGTACTCTGGACAGCACTTTTTTTATTGGTGGATGAATTTATCCACCAATCAGCAAGAATAACCCAGGTTATTCACCAAAAATGGGCCGGCATCTAAACTTACATTCTTGCATTTCAAATAAAAATACCAAGAGAAGGAAGAAAATTTGATAATACGAGTAAATTAGAAAGTTGCTTAAAATTGCATGCTCCATCTGAATCACGAAAGAATAAAATTGGGTTCAGTGTCCCTTTAAGCAATTTTTCAATATAAATGAATTCAAATGGTATAATGAATCCCATTTAAACACGGTGATCACGGGCAAGCACATGCACTGTATGTAACCACAAATCAGAGAATTATTGTGCTTTAAAATCAAGTCTAAACCTTGAAGGGACAGTCAACACCAGAATTGTTGTTTAAAAAGATAGATACTCCCTTTATTACCCATTCCCCAGTTTTGTATAACCAGCACTGTTATATTAATATACTTTTTACCTCTGTAATTAACCTGTATCTAAGCATCTTCTGACAGCACTCTGATCACATGACATTTTATTTATTATCTATTGACTTTCATTTTAGCCAATTAGTGCAGTGTCTGCCACAATTCACTGCCGTGATCACGTTATCTATATGGTTTACATGAACTAGCTCTCCCCTGTTGTGTAAAGCAAATAAAAAAGCATGTGATCAGAGGCGGCCTTCAAGGGCTTAGAAATGATCATATGAGCTTTCCTAGGTTTAGCTTTCAACTAAGAATACCAAGAGAACAAAGCAAAATTGGTGATAAAAGTAAATAGAAAACTTGTTTAAAATTACATTCACTATTTGAAACATGAACGTTTTTTTGGACTTGACTGTCCATTTAAGTCTAGTGAAGAAGATAATAAAACTTTTTTTTTTACTTCCTGAAATCACAGATTTCTACTGTGGTTTTTGTTTTTAATTTAAAAATGCAAAGTGATAATCTTGGTTAAACTTCCTAAAGGTTTATGGATCTTAGTTTATTAACTTATTTTTGAAAATACTGCATTTTCAAGAGCATGCTCAGATCAGTAAATGAATAGTACTCAGGCTGGACCGATTATTAAAGTGATGGTAAACTCTCCCCTTTTTAAAATCAGATCTGGAATGTAAGCGCTATTTTAGATGGAGTTTTATTCATCATGTGCAATGAAGATGCGCTATAACTTAGTTATTAATATAGATATGAAATTCAAATACCCCACATTACACCACCCACTTCAAAAGTCAATTTTTCTGTCAGCTAAATGATTGAATTACTCTCCAATCAATGCTCTAGCCACAACAAAAGTGCCATATGAGTAGAGCGCTGATTGGACAACAATTCAATCTGTTAGCTCACAGAAAATTTTGCTTTTGAAGTGGGCGGAGGAGCATGCATTAAAAAGTATGTTATACTGCATCTTCATTACAGCTAATGAATTAAACTCCATCTAAAATAGCGCTTACATTCCAGATCTGATTTTAAAAAGGGGAGAGTTTACCATCACTTTAAAAAAAGAATAGAAAACACCAAAAATAATATTAGCACAAATATGAACCTACAAAGATCTAAAAGATCTATAAGATCTATAAAGGTCCAAAATGATTTTCCAAAGCATGCATTTCTCACAGATTTTATGATACACATTTTTTCTATTTTATAAAAGAAAAACAGCAAGTAGGAGCCATCAGAGCAACTAAATAGAATTCCAATTTGTCCTCCACAAAAATACTGAGCAACCAATATGTGAAAAAGAGGTAGGTGGTGTCACCTTCTGACTTAAAGGGACAGTATACAATATAATTTGTATTGTTTTAAAAGATAGATCATGCCTTTATTACCCATTCCCCAGTTTTGCATAACCAACACAGTTATATTAAAGGGACAGTCTACACCAGAATTTTTTAATGTTTTAAAAGATAGATAATTCATTTATTACCCATTCCCCAGTTTTGCATAACCAACACAGTTATAATAATATACTTTTAACCTCTGTGATTATCTTGTATCTAAGCCTCTGCAAACTGCCCCTTTATTTCAGTTCTTTTGACAGACGTGCAGTTTAGCCAATCAATGCCTGCTCCCAGATAACTTCATGTGCACGAGCACAGTGTTATCTATATGAAATACGTGAACTAACACCCTCTAGTGGTGAAAAACTGTTAAAATGCATTCTGAAAAGAGGTGGCCTTCAAGGTCTAAGAAATTAGCATATGAACCTCCTAGGTTAAGCTTTCAACTAAGAATACCAAAAGAACAAAGCAAAATTGGTGATAAAAGTAAATTGGAATTTTTTTTAAAATTACATGCTCTATCTAAATCATGAAAGTTTATTTTGGCCTAGACTGTCCCTTTAATATACTTTTTACCTCTGTAATTGCCTTGTATCTAAGCATCTTCTGACAGCCCCCTGATCACATGACTTTTTATTTATTATCTATTGACTTGCATTTAGTACTGTGTTGTGCTAAATCTTAAATAACTCCTCGGGCATGAACACAATGTTATCTATATGGCCCACATATCTGCAGAAAAAAATGTTACACATGCAAGAACTGTTAGCAATTTTGCTTTACAACTCTGTGCTCTGGATGCACTGCATAAGTTTTCCTTAACACAATGCAGCCAGAGTGAACTGTTAAATATGGAGCAGAGCTGCAAAGCAGCAACGCATTGATTGATGACTGCCTCTCAGGGATTAAACTTTCCCGGGCTGCAAAGCTGTGACTCCTAAATGTAAGACGTTCTTGTGAGCAATTTTTATTACTACATTTTTAGCATATTATGTGATGTCAGAACAAGATCAAAGGAAACAAAATTTATTCAGGAGACATTTTAAAAACTTAACAAAATTTATTTTTTTCTCTGCAGCTAATTTGCAATACAATTTTCATCTGCTGCAATATATTATAAAACGTTTAAAAAAATCTCCAGTTAAAGGGACAGTCAAGTCCAAAAAAAAACTTTCATGATTCAAATAGGGCATGTAATTTTAAACAACTTTCCAATGTACTTGTATCACCAATTTTGCTTTGTTCTCTTGGTATTCTTAGTTAAAAGCTAAACCTAGAAGGTTCATATGCTAATTTCTTAGACCTTGAAGGCCGCCTCTCATCTGAATGCATTTTTACCACTAGAGGGCGTTAGTTCATGTGTTTCATATAGATAACATTGAGCTCATGCACGTGAATTTACTGAGGAGTGAGCACTGATTGGCTAAAATACAAGTCTGTCAAATGCACTGAAATAAGGGGGCAGTTTGCAGAGGCTTAGATACAAGGTAATTACAGAGGTAAAACGTGTATTATTATAACTGTGTTATTTATGCAAAGCTGGGGATTGGGTAATAAAGGGATTCTCTATCTTTTTAAACAAAATAAATTCTGGTGTTGACTGTCCCTTTAATCAACACATTGCAGTTGAGCTTGTGCTTTAGTTTAACTGCCTAATTTAAAATTTTATTACATTTCAAAATGACCTGCAGAAAATTTTTCACAAAAAAAAAATCACAAAATCTCATTGCAGACAGTGAAAACAAATTCTGTCTCTGGGTATGTGTTTATATGTATACTATACATATGCATATATATATATAAAGATAGATACACACACACACACACACACATATATATATATATATATATATATATATTGTTTAACAAACAATGGAGAGCGCTACAAAGGGTATTACAAATCAAAACAAGAGCAAAATAAAGTGAATATGTCTTATTAATATATTATAATAGCAGCCATTATAGAAAATGACTAGATAAATAAAAAACACAAAGAAAACAGCTCTTTTAAATCATATATACAAAATATTTATTTCCAAATTAAAATGACTAACAATCAGTGAAAGTCTATAAAAGACACAAGGAATATAAATATATCTGGCAGTGAGATCAAACAATCTGGGGCTCACTTATTACTTGAAACCATATATTATTAGAGCAGGATCTCTTGTTTGAGCAAAATGTTAACAATTAAAAAATGATTTAAAAATGTCAAGATATCGATACAAGCAATAGGTGCTTATATAATATGTTGATACAATAAGTCAAATGCAGGACACATTAAATGCTGGTGATTATATAAAAATATATATATAGTACTAGGGAAATACACTAATTACTGACAGCATAAGTAATATGCATATAGATGCAGGAAATGAAACACAAAATGCTAGCAGCGTATCAAATATTAAGCATTAAGGACAGTGCTAGAAGAAGAATGCACTAGTTACTATCAGCAAAAAATATATTCATACTGACGCAGAAAGTAAAACACATGAATTGCTAACAACGTATCTGATAAAAAAAACAGCAAAAAAACATAAATTATGCTTACCTGATAATTTAATTTCCATCGAGGGGAGGAGAGTCCACGGCTTAATTAATTACTATTGAAAATTAAGAACCTGGCCACCAGGAGGAGGCAAAGACACTCCAGCCAAAGGCTTAAATACCTCCCCCACTTCCCTCATCTCCCAGTCATTCTGCCAAGGGAACAAGGAACAGTAGGAGAAACATCAGGGTATAAATGGTGCCAGAAGACAATAAAATTTAGGTCCGCCCATCGGAGATACGGGCGGGAGCCGTGGACTCTCCTCCCCTCGATGGAAATGAAATTATCAGGTAAGCATAATTTATGTTTTCCATCTAAAGGGGAGGATAGTCCACGGCTTCACTCATTACTATTGGGAACATATACCCAAGCTCTAGTGGACACTGAATGAAACCGGTAAGGGTAAAAGGCGGACCCTAATCTGAGGGCACCACAGCCTGCAAAACCTTTCTCACAAGAAACGGCTTCCGCAGAAGCAAAAACTTCAAATTTGTAAAACTTTGTAAAAGTGTGTAAGGAGGACCAGGTAGCCGCCTTACAAATTTGCTCCATAGAGGCCTCATTCTTGAAGGCCCAAGAAGAAGCCACAGCTCTAGTTGAATGAGCCGTGATCCTCTGAGGAGGCTTATGTCCCGCTGTCTCATAGGCCAAGCGAATCAAGCTCCTCAACCTAAAGGACAAAGAAGCAGAAGAGGCTCTCTGCCCCTTGCGCTTCCCTGAATACACCACAAAAAGAGATGTAGACTGTCTGAAATCTTTCATAGCCTGAAGATAAAACTTCAGAGTACCAACCACATCCAGATTATGAAGTAACCTCTCCTTAGAGGAAAAAAGGGATAGGACACAATGAAGGAACCACTATCTTCTAATTGAAGTTACGGTTAGAAACCACCTTGGGAAGAAACCCCGAACCGGTGCGAAGCACATCCTTATCCGCATGAAAAAACAGATAAGGCGCCTCACATTGCAAAGCAGCCAGTTCAGACACTCTGCGTGCCGACGCAATGGCCAACAGGAAGAGAACCTTCCAGGACAGAATCTTAATGTCAATGGAATGCATAGGCTCAAACGGAACCCCCTGCAAAACCATAAGGACCAAGTTTAAGCTCCATGGGGGAGCAGACTACCTAAAGACAGGCCTGATTCTAGACAGAGCCTGAAAAAAGGATTGGATGTCAGGAAGCTCAGCGAGTCTCCTATGCAACAAAACTGACAATGCCAAAATCTGTCCCTTTAAGAAACTAGCGGCAAGACCCTTCTCCATACCGACTTGGAGAAAGGACAGAATCCTGGATACCTTCATCTTATGCCAAGGATATCCATGCTTCTCACACCAGGACAAGTAAGTCCTCCACACCTTATGGTAGATGCGACGAGTGACTGGCTGGAATGAGAGTATCAATCACACTTTCCGAAAAGCCTCTCTTGGCCAAGACTAGGCATTCAATCTCCACGCTGTCAGCCTCAGAGAATTGAGATTTTTATGATGAAAGGGGCCCTGTTCCAGCAGATCCCTGTGACAGGGTAACCTCCACGGCGAAGAGGATGACACCCCCACCAAATCCATAAACCACGTCCTCCGTGGCCAATCTAGAGCAATCAAAATGGCCGAAGCTCACTCCTGTTTGATGCATGCCACTACAAAATGTAGAAGTGGTAACGGTGGAAAAATGTAAGCTAGGTTGAACCCCCATGACACTACTAAGGCATCTATCAGCTCTGACTGGGGATCCCTGGACCTCAACCCATATCGGGGTAGCTTTCAATTGAGTCTGGACACCATGAAGTCAATCTCCGGTGTCCCCCACCTGAGACAAATCTCCACAAACACTTCGGGGTAAAGAGACCATTCTCCCGGATGGAAGGATTGCCTTCTGAGAAAGTCTGCTTCCCAGTTGTCCACACCTGGAGCTACTCGTACCCCACTGATGGTTGATGTAAGCCACTGAGGTAATGTTGTCGGTCTGGAACCTGATGAAGCAAAATGACCCCAGGAGAGGCCACGCCTTCAGAGCATTGTAGATTGCTTGGAGTTCTAGAATATTTATCAGAAGGAGAGACTCCTCCTGGGACCATTTTTCTTGTGCCATCCTGGCACCCCAAACAGCTCCCCATCCTGCCAGACTCCCGTCCGTGGTCACAATCTCCTAGAACGGTCTCAAGAAGGATGTCCCCATGGACAGTTGCTTCGGATGGATCCATCAAGCAAGGGAGTCCCTGGTCCGAGCATTCATGGATATCTGTTGAGATAGATCTGAATGATCGCCATTCCACTGTTTCAACATGCACAATTGAAGAGGTCTGAGATGGAACCTGGCGCATGGAATGACATCTATGCTAGAGACCATGAGTCCAATCACCTCCATACACTGAGCCACTGAGGGGCTTGAGGAGGACTGAAGGGCAAGACAAGAGGATGCAATCTTCCTGCGTCGACGGTCTGTGAGAAAAATTTTCATGGACATAGAGTCTATTATCGTACCCAGGAACTCCACCCTGTTTCTGGGAATCAGGGAACTCTTTCCTGAGTTGATCTTCCAACCGTGAGATTGGAGCAAAAGAAGAAGAGCCCTTGAATGATCCTCTGCGATACTGAACGATGGCGCCTGGACTAGGATGTTGTCCAGATAGGGCACCATAGCAATGCCTCTGGCTCTAGCTACCACAAGAAGCGCCCCCAGAACCTTTGTGAAGACTTTCTGGGCCGTCACCAGACCAAAAGAAAGGGCCACAAACTGGAAGTGTTGGTCCAGAAACTTGAAGTGGTCCCTGTGGATTGGCACATGAAGGTAAGCGTCCTTCAAGTCTATGATTGTGACGAAAGGCAAAGAATGACTGGGGGATGAGGGAGGTGGGGGAGGTATTTAAGCCTTTGGCTGGGGTGTCTTTGCCTCCTCCTGGTGGCCAGGTTCTTAATTCCTAAAAGTAATGAATGAAGCCGTGGACTCTCCTCCCTTTAGATGGAAAAAGATATATAATACTAAAAAATGCCTTGAACACATTGTTATCTATATGGGCCACATGAGCTATCAGTCTCCTGTTGTAAAAAGCAAATACAAAAGCATGTGATTAAGAGGCTGTCAATAGAGCCTTTGAAACAGGCAGAAATTTAGAGGTTTAAATAATATAAAGTATATTAGTCTAACAATGTTAGTTGTGCAAAGCTGGGGAATGGGTAAAAGGCATTATCTATCTTTTTAAACAATAATTTTTTTTTGTGTAAACTGTCCCTTTAACATAAAGCCAATTAGGGAATTCCCCTTAATGAGACACCGTAAAATTGCCTTTCAAACAATCCTCAAGACGATACTGACTGGGCATTTTATAGATTCTCGCCAGACTAGAGAGCTTTAGCGAATTGGGACCTAAATCTTACAACACATCATACAATGACATGGCTGCTACTTAGTACTTCTATGTTTAAGTGCATTTATTTTAAACTACTGCTCAGCCATAATCTATTTTCCTTGCAAATTTAAAGGGGATGTAAAATGAAATCACTAATCACATGGACAAAATTCCAGATATATACATCCATTAAGGTTTTCTACTCAAGGAACACAAATACACAAGCCCCATTATTTAGATGCAGAGAGCTTACACATTTCACAAACATAAAGGTCACAGTGGACTTAGTGACTGAATATTGATTTGTTACTGCTGCTTTGCATTCATATTGCCTGAATCAACACCAGAGTATGGTGGAATGTTATCCTGAGAAATAATCAACTCAATACAAACAAAATTTCTGTCAAAATTGTTACAGGCAACAAATAAGTGTGTGCAAGGAACCACTGGTTTATTTATATTCAAAATATCAGCTGCATCCACTAGGTAAAAAAAGAATAATATATATTTTAAACCATGTTCAGCCATGCAACGCTTCAGGCGGTTTCTATGGAAAGCTTCTATCCTTGGGTGATGTGTTAAATTATGCTGTACATTTATTAACAGACTATAAACACAAGTTAAGTAATTGCTAAAACTGTGTTGGAAAATTAGAAAGAATAGCAAATAAGAAGTGGCAAATGATAGACACACACAAACACAAAGTGTGATAGGATTTATGACTTTAAGACAGATACAATAATTAAGTCTAATATCTGGTTGTAATTTCCTTGTATAAATATACATATATATGCTTTGTAAAATAAACAAGGCTAGATTTTAATTGAGACGCTGAATCGTGAACATTATTAAACAGAATAGTAATAGCAACTTTTCAATAGCAAATCTATTTTTAAACCTTATCACATTCCAATTGTTATTATTTAGCAACAGTGCACATTTGCAAGTCACCCAACCCTGACTTCCCCATTGCAATAATCCCTAACTGCATCAACTGGTCCAAGTAGCAACAACTGCTACTAAAAACTAAACTACTTTCTGGGCGTCACTTTTAAAGGGACATGAAACCCAATTTTTTTATTTCACAATTTACAAAGAGCATGCGATTTTAAACAACTTTCCATTTTACTTCTAGTATCTACCTTGCTTCATTCTCTTGATATCCTTTGTTGAAATGCATTGCTATTTCTTCAACAAAGGATATGTAAAGAATGAAGCCAATTAGATAATAGAAATAAATTGGAATGCTGTTTAAACTTGTGTTCTCTATCTGAATCATGAAAGGAACATTTTAGGTTTCATGTCCCTTTAACCTACAGATTTTTTTTCTCCGTGTAGTGTTAAAATCACTGTCTTCTGTAGTTAAAGGGACAGTATACTGTAAAATAGTTTTTCCCTTAATGTGTTTACAATTGCTTTTTTACCAACTGCAGAGTAAAACATGTATGAAAATTAGCTTTTTAAGGCTTATTTGTGTATATTAAAGCTCTGAATTTGTGTTTTGAAGCCACAACCTAATAAAATAGGTTGAGCTTATAGGTATAATCAGATCTCATTACTGTATCACATTGTGCACATATACCTGCTTCTTTATCTTATATCTGTCCTTAAAACAATCACCAATACTTTGAAAGAACAATGGAAAATCAACATTTTATTACCTTATCTCTGCTTTATCACACTGGGAGTGTAACTTCTTCTGCTGGCTGTGTTTACAAAGCTTATCTATAGCTGGTACGCGCGGCCACAAACTTTCAGAATAGGTGGGGATACCACATGCTAAATTAACAATTTCAAATGCCAATATAAGGGTAAAGGAGCTACTTGTAAACAATTTAATACACTCCAGCAGGTAAAGTGGATCATTGGGAACAAATTAAAGGGGAGAACATTTTTGAGTAAACTGTCCCTTTAAGGACTATTCATGCTAAAACTTAGCTCTATTTTATGGTTACATTTCCAAGTAATAGTTAAGTATAGCCCGAGCACCTCACTTCTGTGTGGGCTAGGATGTGATAATCAGTATAAGATGTGATACAGGTGTGGCATATTTATTGCATATCACTTAAAAATGTAAAATATATATAACATACAAAATGTTTAAAAACAATAAGCACTTTAAACAATTAAGCACTTTAAAACAATTACGAGCTGTTAGAATTATTTAAACAGTTACAGACAAATTAATAAACATGAATCCATGCATACATTACCAAATGTGTCACACATACATATGTAATCAGTCGTGATCAGCCGATCTACACAGTAAGCAATGCACATATATATGGATATACTTGGCTCCTAAGTGGCACTATGCCACCTTTGTGGCTTTTACGCGTAGTACTAAGCCACTTGGTGTCTCCACAAGTGTTCTGTGGGTCTCCAAGAATGTTTGTGTTAGTATCTTGGATTATCTAAGTGGTCAGAGGTGACCAGATCAGTCAGTAAGCTAAGAAAAGTGAGTAAAACTTCCGATGTGAGAATTCCCAATGTGTACTTCCAATAAATTAGATTCCAGTTAAATTGTGTTCAGGATGGCTCCACACTAATAGTAGTGTATAATAATAAGGATTACTGTGATGAATGTAAAATATTTCGAATACTTCAGACAAAGATAAACTGACTAAAATTGTACAGGTGAAAGAATAGGTAAGTGAAAAAATGTATATAAATAAATAAAAAATAAACCAGTGGTAAAATACAATATATAAAAAGTATAAAAAATATATAGGATCCACACAGGCGCTAGGTTTATATACATTTCATATGGTTACATTTCCCACAGGAAAGTATTTTTATGTTTAACAAATTGTGGTGCTGTTTTGTATTTCTTCATTTGTAAGGGTTTGCAGTGATGAGCACACTACTATCTCATGTAAAGATAAGTCGTGCTGGCTTCACTAAACTTATCCCACCAGCAACCCTGTGCATATCTGCTTACTCAAACAGCCAGTGTAATTCCCCAGCCTCTGCAACACCCCCTTACACATGTGCCCAGTGTAATACCCCAGCCTCCACAACACACACCCCTTACACATGTGCCCAGTGTAATACCCCAGCCTCTGCAACACCCCCTTACACATGTGCCCAGTGTAATACCCCAGCCTCCACAACACACACCCCTTACACATGTGCCCAGTGTAATACCCCAGCCTCTGCAACACCCCCTTACACATGTGCCCAGTGTAATACCCCAGCCTCCACAACACACACCCCTTACACATGTGCCCAGTGTAATACCCCAGCCTCCACAACACACACCCCTTACAAATGTGCCCAGTGTAATACCCCAGCCTCCACAACACACACCCCTTACACATGTGCCCAGTGTAATACCCCAGCCTCTACAACACACACCCCTTACACATGTGCCCAGAGTAATCCCTCAGCCTCCAAAATACACACCCCTTACACATGTGCCCAGTGTAATCCCTCAGCCTCCACAACACACACCCCATACACATGTGCCCAGTGTAACCCCTCAGCCTCCACAACACACGCCCCTTACACATGTGCCCAGTGTAACCCCTCAGCCTCCACAACACAAACCCCTTACACATGTGCCCAGTGTAACCCCTCAGCCTCCACAACACATACCCCTTACACATGTACCCAGTGTAATCCCTCAGCCTCCACAACACACACCCCTTACACATGTGCCCAGTGTAATCCCTCAGCCTCCACAACACACACCCCTTACACATGTGAACAGAATAATCCCTCCGCCTCCACAATACACACCCCTTTACACATGTGCCCAGTGTAACCCCTCAGCCTCCACAATACACACCCCTTACACATGTGCCCAGTGTAATCCTTCAGCCTCCACAACACACACCCCTTACACATGTGCCCAGTGTAACCCCTCAGCCTCCACAATACACACCCTTTACACATGTGCCCAGTGTAACCCCTCAGCCTCCACAATACACACGTGCCCAGTGTAATCCTTCACCCTCCACAACACACACCCCTTACACATGTGCCCAGTGTAACCCCTCAGCCTCCACAACACACGCCCCTTACACATGTGCCCAGTGTAACCCCTCAGCCTCCACAACACAAACCCCTTACACATGTGCCCAGTGTAACCCCTCAGCCTCCACAACACATACCCCTTACACATGTACCCAGTGTAATCCCTCAGCCTCCACAACACACACCCCTTACACATGTGCCCAGTGTAATCCCTCTGTCTCGACAACACACACCCCTTACACATGTGCCCTGTGTAACCCCTCAGGCTCCACAACACACACCCCTTACACATGTGCCCAGAGTAATCCCTTAGCCTCCACAACACACACCCCTTACACATGTGCCCAGAGTAATCCCTCAGCCTCCACAACACACACCCCTTACACATGTGCCCAGTGTAATCCCTCAGCCTCCACAACACACACCCCTTACACATGTGCCCAGTGTAATCCCTCAGGCTCCACTACACACACCCTTTACACATGTGTCCAGAGTAATCCATCAGCCTCCACAACACACACCCCTTACGTGCCCAGAGTAATTCCTCAGCCTCCAAAACACACACCCCTTACACATGTGCCAGGGGGACACCTTATACCTCCACAACACAACACCCCTTGCACATGTGCCCGGTGTAACCCCTGAGCCTCCACAACACACACTCCTTACACATGTGCCCAGTGTAATCCCTCAGCCTCCACAACACACACCCCTTACACATGTGCCCAGTGTAATCCCTCAGACTCCACAACACACACCCTTTACACATGTGTCCAGAGTAATCCCTCAGCCTCCACAACACACACCCCTTACACATGTGCCCAGAGTAATTCCTCAGCCTCCACAACACACACCCCTTACACATGTGCCAGGGGGACACCTTATACCTCCACAAAACAACATCCCTTACACATGTGCCTGGTGTAACCCCTGAGCCTCCACAACACACACCCCTTACACATGTGCCCAGTGTAATCCCTCAGGCTACACAACACACACCCCTTACACATGTACCCAGTGTAATCCCTCAGCCTCCACAACACACACCCCTTACACATGTGCCCAGTGTAATCCCTCAGGCTACACAACACACACCCCTTACACATGTGCCCGGTGTAATCCCTCAGTCTCCACAACACACACCCCTTACACATGTGCCCAGTGTAATCCCTCAGCCTCCACAATACACACGTGCCCAGTGTAATCCCTCAGCCTCCACAACACACACCCCTTACACATGTGCCCGGTGTAATCCCTCAGCCTCCACAACACACACCCCTTACACGTGCCCAGTGATATTCTTCAGCCTCCACAACACACAGCCCTTACACATGTGTCCAGTGTAATCTCTCAGCCTCCACAACACACACCCCTTACACATGTGTACAGTGTAATCCCTCAGCATCCACAACACACACCCCTTACACATGTGCCCAGTGTAATCCCTCAGCCTCCACAACACACACCCCTTACACATGTGCCGGTGTAACCCCTCAGCCTCCACAACACACACCCCTTACACATGGGCCCAGTGTAATCCCTCAGGCTCCACAGCACACACCACTTACACATGTGCCCAGTGTAATCCCTCAGCCTCCACAACACACACCCCTTACACATGTGTACAGTGTAATCCCTCAGCATCCACAACACACACCCCTTACACATGTGCCCAGTGTAATCCCTCAGCCTCCACAACACACACCCCTTACACATGTGTACAGTGTAATCCCTCAGCATCCACAACACACACCCCTTACACATGTGCCCAGTGTAATCCCTCAGCCTCCACAACACACACCCCTTACACATGTGCCGGTGTAACCCCTCAGCCTCCACAACACACACCCCTTACACATGGGCCCAGTGTAATCCCTCAGGCTCCACTACACACACCCTTTACACATGTGTCCAGAGTAATCCATCAGCCTCCACAACACACACCCCTTACGTGCCCAGAGTAATTCCTCAGCCTCCAAAACACACACCCCTTACACATGTGCCAGGGGGACACCTTATACCTCCACAACACAACACCCCTTGCACATGTGCCCGGTGTAACCCCTGAGCCTCCACAACACACACTCCTTACACATGTGCCCAGTGTAATCCCTCAGCCTCCACAACACACACCCCTTACACATGTGCCCAGTGTAATCCCTCAGACTCCACAACACACACCCTTTACACATGTGTCCAGAGTAATCCCCCAGCCTCCACAACACACACCCCTTACACATGTGCCCAGAGTAATTCCTCAGCCTCCACAACACACACCCCTTACACATGTGCCAGGGGGACACCTTATACCTCCACAAAACAACATCCCTTACACATGTGCCTGGTATAACCCCTGAGCCTCCACAACACACACCCCTTACACATGTGCCCAGTGTAATCCCTCAGGCTACACAACACACACCCCTTACACATGTACCCAGTGTAATCCCTCAGCCTCCACAACACACACCCCTTACACATGTGCCCAGTGTAATCCCTCAGGCTACACAACACACACCCCTTACACATGTGCCCGGTGTAATCCCTCAGTCTCCACAACACACACCCCTTACACATGTGCCCAGTGTAATCCCTCAGCCTCCACAATACACACGTGCCCAGTGTAATCCCTCAGCCTCCACAACACACACCCCTTACACATGTGCCCGGTGTAATCCCTCAGCCTCCACAACACACACCCCTTACACGTGCCCAGTGATATTCTTCAGCCTCCACAACACACAGCCCTTACACATGTGTCCAGTGTAATCTCTCAGCCTCCACAACACACACCCCTTACACATGTGTACAGTGTAATCCCTCAGCATCCACAACACACACCCCTTACACATGTGCCCAGTGTAATCCCTCAGCCTCCACAACACACACCCCTTACACATGTGCCGGTGTAACCCCTCAGCCTCCACAACACACACCCCTTACACATGGGCCCAGTGTAATCCCTCAGGCTCCACAACACACACCACTTACACATGTGCCCAGTGTAATCCCTCAGGCTACACAACACACACCCCTTACACATGTGCCCAGTGTAATCCCTCAGCCTCCACCACACACACCCCTTACACATGTGCCCAGTGTAATCCCTTAGGCTCCACAACACACGATACACAACACACACCCCTTACACATGTGCCCAGTGTAATCCCTCAGCCTCCACAACACACACCCCTTACACATGTGCCCAGTGTAATCCCTCAGCCTCCACAACAAACACCCCTTACACATGTGCCTAGTGTAATCCCTCAGCCTCCACAACACACACCCCTTACACATGTGCCCAGAGTAATCCCTCAGGCTCCACTACACATCTCCTATTATACATAAACCTAGGGAAATCCCTCAGCCCCACAATATAACCCCCCTTACACAAGCGACTAGAGTAATCCTTTCGCCTCCACAACATATCCCCCTTACACAAACCCCCAGTGTAATCCCTCAGCCTCCACAACATATCCACCCTTACACAAACCCCCAGATTATTCCCCCTCAGTACTCAAACGGCTCTCTACACAAACTCTCTGTCACGTCCATTAACAATCAAGTGACACCCCTATATGAGACCCTATACACACACACACACACACACACATGAAATCCCCCTTTTTAAGATATAACAGCAACAACTCTTCTGGGTAGACTTCCAAATGATTTTGGAGTGTGTCTGTAGGAAATTGGTTCTATTAAGTTAAAAGAACATTTGTGACCTCAGACACTGATATTGGCTGAGAAAGTCTGGCTTGCATTCACATTCCAATTAATCCTAGTGTTGTTCAATGGGGTTGTGGTCAGGGCTCTGTGCAGGCCACTTGAGTTCCTCCACACCAAACCTGTCAAACCATGTCTTCATGGACCTCACTTTGTGCACAGTCAGGTTGGAACTTGAAAGGGCCTTTCAACACACAACCCTTACACATGTGCCCAGTGTAATCCCTCAGGCTCCTCTACACATCTACTTTTATACATGAACCTAGGGAAATCCCTCAGCCCCACAATATAACCCCCCTTAAACAAGCGACTAGAGTAATCCCTCCGCCTCCACAATATAACCCCCCTTACACAAGCGACTAGAGTAATCCCTCCGCCTCCACAACATATCCCCCCTTTACACAAACCCCCAGTACTCAAACTGCTCCCTACACAAACTCTCTGTCACGGCCATTAACAATCAAGTGACACCCCTATATGAGACCCTGTACACACACACACACACACACACACACACACACACACACACACACATGAAATCCCTCCTTAGAGCTATAACAGCCACAACTCTTCTGGGAAGGCTTACACAAGATTTTAGAGTGTGGGAAATTGGTTCCATTAAGCTAATAGAACATTTGTGACCTCAGACACTGATTTTGGCTGAGAAAGTCTGACTCACAATCCATCTTCCAATTCATCCCAAAGTTGTTCAGTGGGGTTGTGGTCAGGGCTCTGTGCAGGCCACTTGAGTTCCTCCACACCAAATTTGTCAAACCATGTCTTTATCGACCTCACTTTGTGTACAGTCAGGCTGGAACCTAAAAGGGCGTTTTCCAAACTGTTGCCACAAAGTTAAAAGAACCCAACTGTCTAAAAAATATTTGTATCCCGTAGCATTAAGATGACCCTTCATTGGAAATAAGGGGACTAGCCCAAACTCTGAAAAACAGCCCAAGACATTTATCCCTCCTCCACCAAACTTTACAGTAGGCACAATACATTCCTGTAAGTAGCGTTCTCCTCTCTGCCACACCCATATGTGTGATTCATCACTCTAAAGAACATGTTTCCACTGCTCCAGAGTCCAGTGGTGCATGCTTTACACAACTCCAGGCAACGCTTGGTATTGCACATATTTATGTGAGGCTTGTAAAAAAGTTCTTCAACCATAAAAACCCATTTCATGAAGCTCCAGAGTAACAGTTCTTGTGCTAATGTTGCTTCCAGAGGTAGTATGGAACTCTGTAATGAGTGATGCAACAGACAATAGGCAATTTGTATGTGCTACATGCTTCAGCACTCCTGATCTGTGACTCTGTGTGGTCTGCCACTTTGTGGTTTGGCTGTTGTTGCGCCTAGACACTTCCAATGCAGACATTTCCTATGACAGTGACACATTTAAAATCACTAAGCTGTTCGGTACTACCCATTGTACTGCCAATGTTTGTCTATGAATATTTCATGATTATGTGATGAATTTTATGCACGTTTTACCAATGGGTCTGGCTGAAACACCTGAATCCTGAACTCAATAATTAGTAGAGGTGTAAATGCTGATATATATATATATATATATATATATATATATATATATATATATATATATATATATATATATATATATGTATATATACATATATATATATATATATATATATATATATATGTGTGTGTTTATATATATATATATATATATAAGACAAACGTTCAAGTATTGCTTCAGACCTGAGAAAGAGATCAAACTCTTGAAAGCTTGTAGTCTTTTAAATGTATAGTTAGTCTAATAAAAAAAAAAGTTGTTTTTTTTGGGGGGGGGGGGTCATAATGACTTCAGTATAGAAAGACAATCATTCATATATTAAGAGAATCAATGAAAGATGTATATTCATAAAACAATTACCTAGTACAGAAAATGTTTCTTTTATTCTGCCAGGATCCATTTAACTAATTTCCTAAAGAAAAAAATGTTCTGCACAGCATTGTCCATGTAACATTATGCGTTGTAATGGTGATACTAAAAGCATTAAAATATTCATTGAGGCATTTTAGCCTGAAGAAAAAGTATGAGGATTTATCAATGTGTAGGGAATGGACTGTCAAATTGTCCAGTGTGTCATCTATAAAATGCACTTGGGGTTACTTAGACAGTAAAATGAAGCTGTGGATATGCAGGATTCTGTAGGGCTATAAGTATGTGTTAATCGGCACTTCTGCAAATGTCCCAGGTTTCCTGGGACAAATAAATTATTGCACATTTAAAATAATTCATTTTCTGACAGTGGTAAAATAATTTCCATTGTTGTAAACTGGGTAAGCTGGTGGTAAGAAAAAAACCTCTCCACCATAGATATTAATGGAAATACTTGTTGTCACCACCGATTAACACAATTTACAACAGCAATGGAAACTAGGCCTAAGTAAATGACTATTATTTTATATTAGAAACAATGCTATTACAATTAATCAATAAGAAAAATTAAAGACATACAGACAGCTCAAGAAATGAAGAATAAACATGCATTTTAATTGATTGATGAGTATGCAAATATTGTACATGATGATGTATATATAGTGTGCTGGATTGTTCAAAGTTAAACACTAGTTTTCTTGTGCTTGCAATTTTGGATTGGATTAATTAATCTAAAATCTGGAAGTTTGTTCAGCACCTTCAGTGGCTGGAAATGCTGGAGCAAATTGATAAAGTACTGTTGGAGTTAATAGTAAAGAGATAGGGAAAAATTAACCATTTTTATAAAGTTTGGTATTGTTTGGTGAAGAAAAAAACAACAACAGTGGTTGCTGAGACAAGAAGGTTAAAATATAATGCCTATATTAGTCTGTTCACAGTGTATACATATGAGTTTTTTAATTGGCTGACTGTCACATGATAAAGGGGCCATAATATTGTATCACTCTATACAAGTTATACTTCAAAATTCTTACGAGATGGCACCTCGTGCCTACAAAATTGCAGAAACTATAGCCTGCCCACTCCCCAATGTTCTGGAGGGAGTGTGGTGAACGGGGCACCCCACTCCACATCTGGTGGACCTGTCCGGTACTGAATGGTCTGTGGAGCAGAGTGGCAACATTATGCAGAGATCTGGGCCTGGTAGAAGCACTTACCCCAGCACTTGCAATATTACACCTAGGAGTAGACTCTCTCCCCAGATTCAAGCGAAACCTGTTAATATGCATCCTCACTTCCACTAAACTACTTGTAGCCAGGAACTGGAAAAAAACCCAACCCCCGAGATGGCAGGGAGAGATAGACTGTGTGGACCATATTAAAACTATTGAAAACTATGTATACAGAGAACGCAGACAATTGACTGACTTCTGCCTGACGTGGGAGCCATGGGACACCCACTGGACACACAAACTTACATAAATAGACTGACCTTGAATGGGACAGTGGTAGCTTTGATGACTGACCCCCATTTCCTCCACCACCCTGGCTCACACAGATTCTAGCCATGCTTTCAAGAGACTTTCCTGAACCCCTACATAGAATTCACCCGGGTACGGAGAGAGGGAGATCCCTAGGATGGATTAACATGGGCTCTCTCGCTTCACTTATCTCACTTGGTGAGACATATGATCTATCATTATTTACGACCCGGCGAGGTCTGTAGTGCTTGATTACCTTGATTACCCAGATACCCTAGTAGACTGACCCACCAACCTTATGGCCGTCCCACTTATATTGATGTCATGATAAAGCAAAAAATGCTTGTGAAGTTCAATGAGTCATTTGACGATGGCCTCTGTAAAAATGAGGATTATGTCTTAATGTTATTACAATGTCATATTCTTAATTCATAATGCATAAGATGTATGTTGCTCAGAATACCTCAATAATAATTATTTATAAAAAAAAAAAAGGGGCCATAATAAAATGACAATGCAGTAACACTGGGAATTTTAAATGAGCAGTAGATTTTAAATTGCAAATTTCAAAATACTTCCATTTCTCTGCCCCCTTTATCATGTAAAAGATTCATATATATATATATGAACATACATATAGACTTTATACACTTTGAAAGTGTGCATAATAAAAAGACTGTGCACAATTTCATAGTAGAAGTAAATTAAAACTGCATGATCTATCTGAATCATGAAAGTTTAATTTGACTTTAGTGTCTCACTATAAGAAATTTCCTACAGAGATAAATGGCATATCATGGTCACTGCATCTTCTACATTTTTTCAGTATATAAAAAAGACACAGACTCACATGTTATGATAAAATGATAAAGATCAAGTGTAAGAGTGATAAAAAAAAAAGAGGATGGGATATATATTAGAAACCATAAGCGGGCTTCAGTGTTCATCTACTCCTCCTAAAGATTTATCCTAAAAGTTTAAGTCTCTTTACACAGTTTTGCTTATATTTGTTTTTTTGTTTTTTTTAAATGAGGCTAACCAGTTGAGATCCACAAGTGGTCTCTTATTCTAGAGTGCCCTCTGCTATACTAAAACATATGACCCCATGATCATCATAGGAGGTACATAATATTGTAGGCAAACTGTCAAAGTGTTGTTTCTCCTTTAGGTTTATTTGTCTGCCATAGAATACTGAAATTCCTTGCGCTTATTCTGTTTTGGTTTACTCTTATTCCCTAACCAAGATGTCAACCCTTATTTTTTATTTATTTTTTAAAAAACATACGAGGATGGGACTGAATATTATGTAGAATAAGCTCAAGTTAGTGGCAGTTATAAAGGGAGGCTGCCCACTCACAGTTATTGTTATACAGCTGTCCATTATCAAGCCAGAACATTCCTTCCATTTTCTGTGCTCTAATCAAGAAGAGAAATGAGTAAATGAGGGAAAGGGAAATTCAAGTAAGAAAAAGAATAGTTAAAAATAGTAACTTTCCAACCACACTCACCAACCAGGCACTGTCTAATGCTGAGACCCTCCCTTTGGTATAGATGTTCTGTGCTGCTTATCATCTTAAAGAGGAGGGAAATCAAAATTAAAGGGATTAGAAGTGGAGAACAATTGATAGCGCAAGGTGAGTTATCGTTAGCACAACTTTGCACAAAGCATAACACACAATCTGATATTACAAGTGGATAGATAGATAGGATAAATATTTTAGATAGGAGGGGCCGTTTTCTTCCGCATTCTTCCTGACTATGGTGCATTGTGTGGGATGCTGCTCATTTCCTGCACTTCCTTTTATGGCCAGACTGGTGTGCATCATCCATGTGAGACAGGATGCAGTCTCAGAATTGTGATGTCATCATTTATTATTTAAAGGGCCTCTGTTCAGTATGCTTTGCCTTTGCGTTGTCTCAGACCTGTTTGTGAGAGCTCCTGTGTATTACCTGGCTGCCTGACGTCCTGGCTTGTTCCTGATTCTGCTGTTTTCCTTGTTCCTGATTTCGGCTCGTCTGACTATTCACTTTGGCTCCTGACTCGGCTCGTTTGACTACCAGCTCTGGTTTTGACTTCTGGCTTGTTATTTGACTTGTGGACTTTTTATTATGTTTTGCTATTAATAAAGGTGTGATTATTTTTGCACTTCTTGTCTCAGTCTGATTCCTGGCACCCTGACATTACGCAAAGGCCATGAATCCTGATGGTGCTAATTATCCACCTTTACATGCCATCATTTCCAGGACTGATGTACAGGATCACCACTTGGATCAATTTGCACTAGCCCTGCAAACCCTGCTGACTCGCACTGCACATTTGGACCAAAGTGTCCCGCAAGTTATGTCTGCTCCCGTTTCCGCTGCTGCACCTAGTCCTACCAGGAGCATGTCCGGTTCTGCACCTCTACCTCAGCGATATGGAGGCGATCCTATTCAGTGCAGAGGGTTTTTGAACCAGGTGGGCATTTACTTTGAGATGTTACCTCAGGCGTTTCCCTCTGACAGAGCTAAGGTGGGATTTCTCATCTCGTTACTCTACGACACAGCTCTTGCCTGGGCTAATCCCTTGTGGGAGACTAATAAACCTGTGATTTCAAATTAACCTGAATTTGTGGCCTCCTTTCGAAGGTTATTTTATGTTCCGGCTCGCTCCTCCTCTTCTGCTAAACGACTCATGTCCATTCAGCAAGGTACAAGATCTGTTGCTCAGTATGCTATTGAGTTCCGTACGCTTGCCGCAGAGGTAGGTTGGAACAATGAAGCCCTTGTTGCTGCCTTCTTTCATGGACTCTCTGATGCGATTAAAGACAAAGTTGCTGCCAGAGATTTACCAGAGGATCTCGAGGCATTGGTGTCTTTTTTGATCCTAGTTGACATCAGACTCAGAGAGAGGCCCTCATTCAAGGAGCGCTTGCGGAAGCCTCCTGTTCCGTTGTCTCCTACGTGTTCATTCCCACCCATGCCTCCCTCTCCTCCCATGCCTCCTGGTCCAGAGTCACCAGGTACTGCTGAGCCGATGCAGTTGGGATTCACGCGTCTCTCCGCGGTGGAGAGGGCCTTTAGGAGGAGGGAGTGGGCTCTGCCTCTATTGTGGGTTACAGGGCCACCTTTTGAAGTCTTGTCCTACACGGCCGGGAAACGCTCACACCTAAGGTCCTGTCGGGGGCAGACCTTGGGTGGTTTATCCTCGTCCCCAGAACCGCTTAAGGAGAAACCTTTGGTCACGGTTGTCCTTTCCTGGGTGGACTCCTCCATAGTCACTCAGGCTCTTGTTGACTCCGGTGCTGCGGGCTATTTCATTGACAGTGCTTTTGTATCAAAGCACTCCATTCCTGTTTTGCCTTGGTCCGTTCTGCTTGCTATTGAGGCCATTGATGGCAGGCCCCTTCAGCCCGCACTCGTTACTCACGAAACTGCTCTGTTGTCCATGGCTGTTGGGGCTCTCCATTTTGAAACCCTCCAGTTCCAGGTGATAAACTCTCTGCATTTTCTGGTTGTTCTGGGTTATCCCTGGCTCCAAAAGCACAATCCCAGTCTCGACTGGCGCAGGTCCGAAATTTTGTCGTGGTCCCCTCAATGTATTTCCACTTGTCTTCGGAAACCAGTTAAAGTCTTGTGCATTTCTTCGGTATCCCAATTGCCAGAGAAGTACCAAGAGTTCCTAGACGTTTTTGACAAGGTGCGTGCCGGTACGTTACCTCCTCACCGGTCTTACGATTGTGCCATAGACCTGCAACCAGGAGCCATTCCTCCTCGGGGCCGGGTGTACCCTCTGTCTGTTGCAGAGAATTGTGCTATGGAGGAGTATGCTGCCGATGCTCTGTCGCGGGGGATCATCTGAAAATCCTGCTCTCCTGCAGGGGCTGGCTTCTTCTTTGTGAAGAAAAAGGGTGGGGAGTTAAGACCATGCATCGATTATAGGGGTCTTAATCGTCTTACCATTAAGAATGCTTACCCTATTCCGCTCATTACGGAACTCTTTGACTGCCTCAAGGGAGCTACGGTCTTTACTAAACTTGATTTGAGAGGAGCGTACAATCTCGTTAGGATTAAGGAGGGCCACAAATGGAAAACAGCATTTAACACCAGGAGCGGGCATTATGAGTATCTTGTAATGCCCTTTGGCCTCTGTAATGCTCCTGCTGTTTTCCAGGAATTTATTAATGATGTCCTATGAGATATGTTGCAACAGTGTGTTGTGGTGTACTTAGACGACATCCTCATACACTCACCCACACTTGAGGCTCATCGTTCTGATGTTACACGGGTTCTTCAGAGACTATGTGAGAACGGCCTGTTTTGTAAACTCGAGAAATGTGAGTTCCATCAGACTCAAGTAACCTTCCTAGGTTATGTTATCTCCGTTTCAGGGTTCTCCATGGATCCTGATAAGTTATCTGCAGTTCTGCAGTGGCCTCGCCCAGTTGGTCTTCGGTCTATTCAACGTTTTTTGGGGTTCGCCAATTACTATAGAAAGTTTATTAAAAACTTTTCTTCCTTGGTCAAACCTATCACAGACATGACCTGTAAAGAGAATGATCCACTCCATTGGTCACCTACTGCCATTAAGGCCTTTGATAGTCTTAAGACTGCCTTTGCTGCAGCTCCAGTTCTGGCTCATCCTAACCCTGTCCTGCCTTTAGTTCTTGAGGTCGATGCGTCTGAGACTGGAGTAGGTGCCCTCTTGTATAAACGTCCTACGCCTGACGGTTCCTTGCATCCGTGTGGTTTCTTCTCTAAGAAATTGTCTCCAGCGGAGTGCAATTATGAAATTGGCGACAGGGAATTACTGGCCATAATTTTGGCACTCAAGGAATGGAGGCATCTTTTCGAGGGTACTAGCGTGCCAGTGCTCATTCTTACTGACCACAAGAATTTAACTTATCTATCTGAAGCAAAAAGTTTGTCGCCCCGACAGGCCAGATGGTCGCTATTTTTGTCTCGGTTTAATTATGTGGTCTCCTACCTGCCTGGTAGTAAGAATGTTAGGGCTGATGCCCTCTCTCGACAATTTTTGCCTCTGTACAAGAAGGAGTCTGTACCTACTCCTGTTATACCTACTGACCATATTTTGGCTGCCATACGTACTAATTTGACTTCTCCCTTGGGGGAGGAGATTCTGGCTGCACAAACCAATGCACCTCCTGAGAAACCTAGTGGTAAGTGTTTTGTTCCTGAGAATCTTCGAACTAAACTTTTGCACACTTACCACTATCCTAAAGCCGCAGGTCACCCAGGCAAGAACCAAATGATTTGGTCTGTCACTCGACAATTCTGGTGGCCAGGTCTTCGTTCTGATGTTGCTGCGTATGTTGCCTCCTGCTCAGTTTGTGCACAGAATAAGACTCCTCAACGTCTTCCTGTAGGTCTTCTTCAACCTATTGCTAATGGTGAGCGTCCTTGGACACATCTTTCCATGGACTTCATTGTCGAGCTCCCTGTTTCCAATGGTAATACAGTTATCCTTATGGAGGTTGATCGTTTTTCTAAAATGTCACATTGCATTCCCTTGATTAAGCTGCCTACCGCTCAGGAGCTTGCTTCAATTTTTGCCCGGGAGGTCTTCCGTTTACATGGGTTACCCAAGGAGATAGTGTCGGACCGGAATAGACAGTTTGTTTCCAGATTTTGGCGTTCCTTTGTGCTCAAATGGGGATCCAGCTTTCCTTCTCCTCGGCATATCACCATAAATCCAATGGGGCTGGGGAACGGTCTAATCAAGCTCTGGAACAGTTTCTCCGTTGCTATGTCTCAGATCACCACAATAATTGGTCTGAACTGTTACCTTGGGCAGAGTTTGCTCGTAATAGTGCTATTAATGCTTCCTCCAAGTTATCCCCGTGCATGGCGAATTATGGGTTTCAACCATCCTTGTTGCCCTATTCATTCATGTCTCAGGGTATTCCGGCTTTGGAGAAGCATCTATGGCAACTCCGTTCCACGTGGGTGCAGATTCAGGATTGCCTTCCTCGTTCTATGCAGCGCCAAAAGTTCCAGGCTGATCGTAGGTGTCTGCCCGCACCTTCCTACCAGGTTGGTGAGAGAGTTTGGCTGTCTTCCCACAACTTGAACCTTAGTGTGCCTTCCAATAAATTGGCTCCCCGTTATGTTTGTCCTTTTCAAATACTCCGACGGGTTAATCTTGTGGCCTAAGCTCTTGACCTTCCTCCTGCTATGCGCATCTCCAATGTTTTTCATGTCTCTCTCTTGAAACCATTGGTTTGTAATCGGTTTACCACTGTGTTGCCTCGTCCCCGTCCTTTCTTTGTTGACAACCATGAGGAGTATGAGGTCAGCAGCATTATTGACTCTCGTATGTCCAGGGGCCGTGTACAGTATTTGGTTCACTGGTGGAGCTACGGTCCAGAGGAGCATTCTTGGGTTCCCTCCTCTGATGTTCATGCTCCCGCCCTCCTCCGTGCCTTCCATGCCCATTTCCCCAATAAGCCTTTTGTCCTCCCGTGGGGGAGGGGTCATTGAGGGGAGGGTACTGTCAGGGTTTTTCCCTGTTTTGTTTGCCATGTGCTGCTGGCAGCCATTTTACTCACCTCTCTTCCTGACTATGGTGCATTGTGGGGGATGCTGCTCATTTCCTGCACTTCCTTTTATGGCCAGACTGGTGTGCATTATCCATGTGAGACAGGATGCAGTCTCAGAATTGTGATGTCATCATTTATTATTTAAAGGGCCTCTGTTCAGTATGCTTTGCCTTTGCGTTGTCTCAGACCTGTTTGTGAGAGCTCCTGTGTATTACCTGGCTGCCTGACGTCCTTCCTGGTTCCTGATCCCTGGCTTGTTCCTGACTCTGCTGTTTTCCTTGTTCCTGATTCCGGCTCGTCTGACTTTTCGCTTTGGCTCCTGACTTGGCTCATCTGACTACCAGCTCTGGTTTTGACTCCTGGCTTGTTATTTGACTTGTGGACTTTTTATTATTTTTTGCTATTAATAAAGGTGTGATTATTTTTGCACTTCTTGTCTCAGTCTGATTCCTGGCACCCTGACATTCCCTACCTTATTCTCTACTTCCCCAGTCTCATCTGAGTGGGGAGATTGACAGCTCCTGTCTGCGTGTGATTGGCTGTGGGCGGGCAGGGGGCGGGATTGCACACAAGCCTAAACTATCGCTCATTTGCAATGTTAAATTCCGGCAGCGGATAGCTGCCTGCCAGAGAAGAGCTCGGGTGGACAGGGGCGAATATGTACGCCACTGTCCGCCCTTGATGGATAAATTGAGCCATTAGTACATTATACAGTATGAAGGATATTTTAAGAAACATGGTTATGTTTGTACAAATATCACCTTAAAATAAACCTAAAGGTATTAGAAGAATACAGTAAAATGTAACGTGACATTTGCAACAATATTTTGGTATTCAAAACAAATAATTAAAGTTATTCATAGAAATTCGTTAAAACAATATACAAATTCTCTTTCAATCTAGTTACCAAAAATACTTCAATCTAGACCATTATAATTCATCATAGTGATGGAAAAATTATTAAAACAAGAAATAATTAAAGAGCAATGAATACACCATCAAATCATGTTGTACGTGTATTATTTGTCAGCCTCATGATTTCCTGGAATTTAGCATAAATATATTAAAATAACTGTCACATGCTCGTTTTATTCACATACATCCTGCAATTATTTATACTTAAAAACAAAATCAAATTGAGCGTAATAATAATAGAAGCAATAACAATTATGTTTGCATTCCAAAATGACTTGTTAATTTTACATAACTAAAGTTAGGTGTTTTGTGCAATTACTGCCACTTTATAACCAGTGCCATTCTGTCAATTTTATTTTTAATTCACTACTTGCTCGGCATATAATTTTTACCAACATATTTACATATATAGGCCTAGTTTAGAAGTAGAGCGTTACTGATAGTGCAGGGTATTACAAGTCAATGTTAAAATAAATTACCAGAGATAGTGCTGATGACACCTCTTTAGAGCGCCCTATACCTTCAATAGATAGCTTAGCCACGTTAAACATCTCTCATATTTAAGTTGTGAGTTAAAGTGAATTTAAATTTTGATGCTAAAGTGCCCGGTTTTTAAACATTTGATTAAAACAGGGGCACTTTAATTAATCAAAATGTACATTTCACTCGTGTTGTGAAAAAATACTTACCTTTTAATCTTGACAGCCGCTCCAGCTTCCTCCGCCCGTCGCAAAGCCTCTCCTGGGTCTAAAATGAGGAATTCAGCTTCCTCCAATCACGGCGTTGAATCAGATACTGATTCCCCGGGGGGGGGGGGGGGGGGAAAGCCGTGATTGGAGGATGACCGATCCATCATTTCTGTTGTCAGATGTGGAACACTTGGCTGATTTGAATAGCCAATATAATTTCAGTAGCTCTCATCCTATTGGCTGATTTGAACAGCCAATAGGATTTGAGTAGCTCTCATCCTATTGGCTGATTTAAATTTGCAGAATCAAATCAGCCAATAGGAATTCAAGGGACGCCATTTTTAATCGCGTCCCTTGAATTCACTATCCAGTATACGGCGGCGATCATACGAAGAGGATCCTCCATGGCTCCGCAGTCGCCAGTATTCAGTTCCAGGGCCGCCGGTCTACAGCTCCGCGGTCATCGGTCTTCAGCTCCGCCCTCCGCTCTATACCAGATTGCTCCTGGAAGAAGAGGTTGCCGCTTGGAAGAAGACTTCACCGCATGGGACAGGACCTTCTCCGCCGGACTACAGGAATAGTGAGTATCAACCTGGGGGTTAGACTTAGGTTTTTTTTTTATTTAGTTTTTTATTTAGATTAGGGTGGGCACTTTGTAAAAGCAATGACCTGCAAAAAGCCCTTTTAAGGACTACTGGTAGTTTATTCTTAGAGTAGGTGGTGTTTTTATTTGGGGGGGGTTAATTTTCATAGGGATTAACTATAATTTTTTAAAATTTGGTAATTTTATTTTCTGTAATCTTAGATTTTTTTATTTTCTGTAATTGTAGCTTAAAGGGACAGTCTACACTAGAATTTAAATTTTGACTAGACTGTCCCTTTAATTTATACTTTGTTTATTTTTTATTTTTAAAGTAGTGTTAGTTTTTTTTTATTTTAATAGCAACTTTAGTATTTTGTAATTTAGGTAATTTTAGTTAATTTAATGGGTGTTAGGTTAGGGGGCTTAGTAATTTAATTGCGTTGTGGGCTGTGGCCGTTTAGGGGCTAATACTTTAATAGGTAGTTTGCATTGTGGGCTTTGGCGGTTTAGGGGTTAATACTTTAATAGGTAGTTTGCATTGTGGGCTTTGGCGGTTTAGGGGTTAATAATTTAGTTATTACTTGCGGTGTGGGTTTGATGGAGGATATAGGGGTTTTTCGTGTCGGGCTTATATTTGGGTGGCGTGTTAGACTTTTACGGGAGATTTGATATTTTTTTTTTCTTAGGCGCTGGCAGTTTCTTAAGTGCAGTAAGTCACTAGTGACTCCAGAAATGTGTATTTACGCTCATTTCTGGACATCGCTAGTGGACTTACTGCACTTTATGAACTGCCGGCGCTGTATGTGATACCCCGATGTGCGAGGTGAAATTACGGACGGTGCAGGTTGAAGCGCTTGTGCTGAAGCCTGCGCCGAATATGTAATCTCGCCCCATATCTAGATGTGCTCTATGATAGCTTTTTATACCCCAGAGGTGTGAAGGATATATCTAGATGTGCCCTATGATAGCTTTTTACTCCACAGAGGTGTGTCGGATATATATAGATATGTTCTATAATAGCTTTTTACTCTGCAGAGGTGTGAAGGATATATCTAGATATGCCCTATGATAGCTTTTTATACCCAAGAGGTATGAAGGATATATATAGATGTGCCTTATGATAGCTTTTTATACCCCAGAGGTGTGAAGGATATATCTAGATGTGCCCTATGATAGCTTTTTACTCCACAGAGGCATGTCGGATATATCTAGAAATGCTCTATGATAGCTTTTAACTCTGCAGAGGTGTGAAGGATATATCTAGATATGCCCTATCATAGCTTTTTATACCCAAGAGGTATGAAGGATATATATAGATATGCCCTATGATAGCTTTTTATACCGCAGAGGTGTGAAGGATATATCTAAATGTCCCTTATGATAGCTTTCTATACCGCAGAGGTGTGAAGGATATATCTAGATGTGCTCTATGATAGCTTTTTATACCCTAGAGGTGTGAAGGATATATCTAAATATGCTCTATGATAGCTTTTTATACCCCAGAGGTGTGAAGGATATATCTAGATGTCCCTTATGATAGCTTTTTATACCGCAGAGGTGTGAAGGATATATCTAGATGTGCTCTATGATAGCTTTTTATACCCCAGAGGTGTGAAGGATATATCTAGATGTGCTCTATGATAGCTTTTTATACCCTAGAGGTGTGAAGGATATATCTAAATATGCTCTATGATAGATTTTTATACCACAGAGGTGTGAAGGATATATCTAAATGTCCCTTATGATAGCTTTTTATACCGCAGAGGTGTAAAGGATATATCTAGATCATCTAGATGTGCTCTATGATAGCTTTTTATACCCCAGAGATGTGAAGGATATATCTAGATGTGCTCTATGATAGCTTTTTATACCGCAGAGGTGTGATGGATATATCTAGATGTGCTCCATATCTTTTTATACCGCATAGGTGTTAATAATATATCTAGATGGGCTCCATGATAACTTTTTACTCCACAGAGGTGTGAGGGATATATATAGATGTGCTCCGTCATTGCTTTTTACTCACAGAGGTGTGAGGAATATATCTAGATGTGCCCCATCATTGCTTTTTACTCTGTAGAGGTGTTTAGAATATATCTAGATGTGATCCATGCATCTACATTCCCTTACTCTGAGCTTTGGTAGTATCAAAGATGATGCAACGTATGCTTACATTTAGAGACATGCTGATATTCTAGCATCTGATAAGCTTTCATTTGGATTGCATTTTTTAATAATTAATTTAAGATATTACAAGTCATGTGTCTATAAATGAAATAGGAGATATAAGTGAGTTTGCTGGGCAGTCAATGATCATTACAAAAGGACACACATCTACTAGTCATTGATGACCTTTCATTTATTGCTAGGTTGTTGTCACCAGTATTATCTTGCATGAACAATTGATTACCACGAATTACTTCAACAGCATTAATTTGATGCACATCTCCATCTGTTACTTTTTTCTACTAGTGTGCACATCAGCATATTTCAATTGTCTGTTCAACCACTGCAACCAGACAGTTTTATAGAGAAGCTGCCTAAATGTTATGTTAGCAAGATAAGAGACCATGTATGTATTTTTATTTTATTTTTTTATGAAAAGGTACAGGAAAAAAATTACTTTTTTATTAGAATTTTTAATACATTTGGATCCCTTATATTATTTATATTAAGGCGTCAAAATAGTATATACAAATTCTAATTTGTTTTGTTTTTTTTTGCAAAAAAAATGCCAGTTATTTTTTGAAAGTATTAAATTAATAATTATTATATAGTATTGTTATGTACTTACATGTGGTGGTAACGCCACTCCCAGTTCATTCTGGGCTGAGTTATTGCCTAACCTACCTTGTTCCTGAAGTTTGGCATATTTACCTTGCACCTACATATGCTCTCCTTGTTCCAGAGACCAAGCATACTTACCTAATACCTGCATATGCTCTCCTTGTTCGAGAGACCAATAATACTTATCTGATACCTGTGTATGCTTAGCTTGTTCCAGAGACCAAGCATACTTACCTGATACCTGTGAATGCTCAGCTTATTCCAGAGACCAAGCATACTTACCTGATACCTGTGTATACTCACCTTGTTTCAGAGACTAAACATACTTAACTGATACCTACATATGCTCTCCTTGTTCCAGAGACCAAGCATACTTACCTAATACCTGCATATGCTCTCCTTGTTCGAGAGACCAATAATACTTATCTGATACCTGTGTATGCTTAGCTTGTTCCAGAGACCAAGCATACTTACCTGATACCTGTGTATGCTCAGCTTGTTCCAGAGACCAAGCATACTTACCTGATACCTGTGTATACTCACCTTGTTCCAGAGACTAAACATACTTAACTGATACCTACATATGCTCTCCTTGTTCCAGAGACCAAGCATACTTACCTAATACCTGCATATGCTCTCCTTGTTCGAGAGACCAATAATACTTATCTGATACCTGTGTATGCTTAGCTTGTTCCAGAGACCAAGCATACTTACCTGATACCTGTGTATGCTCACCTTGTTCCAGAGACTAAACATACTTAACTGATACCTACATATGCTCTCCTTGTTCCAGAGACCAAGCATACTTACCTAATACCTGCATATGCTCTCCTTGTTCGAGAGACCAATAATACTTATCAGATACCTGTGTATGCTTAGCTTGTTCCAGAGACCAAGCATACTTACCTGATACCTGTGTATGCTCAGCTTGTTCCAGAGACCAAGCATACTTACCTGATACCTGTGTATGCTCACCTTGTTCCAGAGACTAAACATACTTAACTGATACCTGTGTATGCTTAGCTTGTTCCAGAGACCAAGCATACTTACCTGATACCTGTGTATGCTCAGCTTGTTCCAGAGACCAAGCATACTTACCTGATACCTGTGTATACTCACCTTGTTCCAGAGACTAAACATACTTAACTGATACCTGTGTATGTTCACCTTGTCCTAGAGACCAAGTATACTTACCTTGCACCTGCGTATGCTCATCTTGTTCCTGAAGCTGTGTCTGATGTACCTATCTGGTATCCTGTGACAGTCTCACCAACAGTACCCACTGGGTATCCTGTGCCTGCTGAGTATCCTGTTTCTAATATACCAGTGACAGGTTTCCTCAAACCACATGTGCCTGCTGTACCTACCTGGTATCCCGTGTCTCACTAAAAGTACTCGCTGGGTATCTTGTGTCTGCTGAGTATCCTGTGTCTGCTATAACAATGACAGCTTTCCTTAACCCAAACTGTGCCTGCTATACCTATCTGGTATCCCGTGACAGTCTCACCAACAGTACCCGCTTGGTATGCTGTGCCTGCAGAGTATCCTGTTCCTACTCAATTCAAGCATTAGTGTCCACTAGACTTTGTTACTGCAACCTACTAAAGTATTCTGAAACTCAATAGAACTTTAGTGTTCTTTCTTGGGCCTATATTCAAACTTGCTGTTTCTGTGAATTTGAATTTAAACTACCAATTGTTCTTTCACTTATCATTCAGTAAAGCTTTCAAAAGACCTCTGCCGTTCAGTGTATCTGTTCCTGCATTCTGAATTCCACACACCCTAACCATTATAATGTTGCATAATGTAATAATAATAATAATAAGGCAAATCTAGTACATGTGCAATGAATTCAGAACATCTGTCATTTTGGTTCTCTGAATCTAATAAAAACATTAATCAGCTTTGTAAGAACAAGTGACTAAGCGCTGTGTCTAGCGCAAAACGCTTCAGGGCACTATTCATATGTTGCTTGCATGGTTTACTGTGTATATTATTTAATTTGTTGGAATAAAGTTGTTTTTAAACTCAGATTATTTTTTCATTCTGTTGTAAGAATAAGTGCTCCAAGTTAAAAAGAACATGAATTTAAAAAAATCCTTATAAGATATATGCTGATGGGATAAGAATGCTCCCCACAGACCCATGCAAATAAGTATAAAGTGTAAATACTAAATGTAATGTTTATTTCCTTTAGACACTATCAATAATCCACTCTGCACAAAACCTGTTCCATACACTTTCCTGTTCTCTTCTCCTAAGAAATCTATAACCCACCCACACATCTCTTGGGACCTTCAACACAAACCAAATTTGAAGCAGATCCCTACTTTGATACGTATTCCAGTGTTCTCACCAAAGCTCTTAAAGCCTAAGGTTCACCTCAATATTCTTAATCCTAACTGAAGATCATTGTTCATTAGAAAACCAACAACATGGGGTTCAGTCTTTACTAAAAAATCTTTCATACACTTCTTCTTCTGTGTAACACCTAATAAAATAAACAAAAGGCTTCCATATTCCTACTAGGTGTGCAATAAATGAAATGTGAAATTAAATAGCAATAGCTATTACATGGACTAGTCATTCCCTGGTTCATAATTAACCCAATGACATCATCAAATTAAAATAGACAACATAAACCAAATTATGAGGTCAATGGGACAGTCAACACTAGAATTTTTGTTGTTTAAAAAGATAGATAATCCCTTTATTACCCATTCCCCAGTTTTGCATAACCAACAATGTTATATTAATATACTTTTTACCTCTGTGATTAACTTGTATCTAAGCATCGTCTGACAGCCCCCTGATCACATGACATTTTATTTATTATCTATTGACTTTCATTTTACCCAATTAGTGCAAGCCACAAGCGTGATCACAATTTTATCTAGATGGCTCACATGAACTAGCTCTCCCCTGTTGTGAAAAGCAAATAAAAAAGCATGTGATAAGAGGCGGCCTTCAAGGGCTTTGAAATTATCTTATGAGCCTTCCTAGGTTTAGCTTTCAACTTAGAATTTCAAGAAAACAAAGCAAAATTGGTGATAAAAGTAAATTGGAAAGTTGTTTAAAATGACATGCCCTATTTGAAACATGAAAAAAAATATTAAAAAAAAAAAAAAAAATTGGACTTGAATGTAGGAAAAGTTTATCTAATGATCTTTTTACAAAATTCAGCTAAATCACTTGATACATTTTTGTAAAGGATTGTGATCAACTTCTCTGTTAGTAAGCCATCCCCATCATCTGACCAGATGTCAATAGGTTAGTCAATGGTTTCTTACCATAGCATGTTTACTTGAAAAAGGAATTTTAAATACTCTGCTCCTACCACAGGTTACATTTAAACTATACTCGCGCAATAACCAGACAGGAGTTGCTAATAGTTCACATTCCAATGTTCTTCACATACAGAACAATGTACTTTTTATTGTAAATACACAAACATATATATATATATATATATATATATATATATATATATATATATATATATATATATATATATATATATATATATATATATATATATATACAGGGAGTGCAGAATTATTAGGCAAGTTGTATTTTTGAGGATTAATTTTATTATTGAACAACAACCATGTTCTCAATGAACCCAAAAAACTCATTAATATCAAAGCTGAATATTTTTGGAAGTAGTTTTTAGTTTGTTTTTAGTTATAGCTATTTTAGGGGGATATCTGTTTGTGCAGGTGACTATTACTGTGCATAATTATTAGGCAACTTAACAAAAAACAAATATATACCCATCTTAATTATTTATTTTTACCAGTGAAACCAATATAACATCTCAACATTCACAAATATACATTTCTGACATTCAAAAACAAAACAAAAACAAATCAGTGACCAATATAGCCACCTTTCTTTGCAAGGACACTCAAAAGCCTGCCATCCATGGATTCTGTCAGTGTTTTGATCTGTTCACCATCAACATTGCGTGCAGCAGCAACCACAGCCTCCCAGACACTGTTCAGAGAGGTGTACTGTTTTCCCTCCTTTTAAATCTCACATTTGATGATGGACCACAGGTTCTCAATGGGGTTCAGATCAGGTGAACAAGGAGGCCATGTCATTAGATTTTCTTCTTTTATACCCTTTCTTGCCAGCCACGCTGTGGAGTACTTGGACGCGTGTGATGGAGCATTGCCCTGCATGAAAATCATGTTTTTCTTGAAGGATGCAGACTTCTTCCTGTACCACTGCTTGAAGAAGGTGTCTTCCAGAAACTGGCAGTAGGACTGGGAGTTGAGCTTGACTCCATCCTCAACCCGAAAAGGTCCCACAAGCTCATCTTTGATGATACCAGCCCAAACCAGTACTCCACCTCCACCTTGCTGGCGTCTGAGTCGGACTGGAGCTCTCTGCCCTTTACCAATCCAGCCACGGGCCCATCCATCTGGCCCATCAAGACTCACTCTCATTTCATCAGTCCATAAAACCTTAGAAAAATCAGTCTTGAGATATTTCTTGGCCCAGTCTTGACGTTTCAGCTTGTGTGTCTTGTTCAGTGGTGGTCGTCTTTCAGCCTTTCTTACCTTGGCCATGTCTCTGAGTATTGCACACCTTGTGCTTTTGGGCACTCCAGTGATGTTGCAGCTCTGAAATATGGCCAAACTGGCGGCAAGTGGCATCTTGGCAGCTGCACGCTTGACTTTTCTCGGTTCATGGGCAGTTATTTTGCGCCTTGTTTTTTTCACACGCTTCTTGCGACCCTGTTGACTATTTTGAATGAAACGCTTGATTGTTCGATGATCACGCTTCAGAAGCTTTGCAATTTTAAGAGTGCTGCATCCCTCTGCAAGATATCTCACTATTTTTGACTTTTCTGAGCCTGTCAAGTACTTCTTTTGACCCATTTTGCCAAAGGAAAGGAAGTTGCCTAATAATTATGCACACCTGATATAGGGTGTTGATGTCATTAGACCACACCCCTTCTCATTACAGAGATGCACATCACCTAATATGCTTAATTGGTAGTAGGCTTTCGAGCCTATACAGCTTGGAGTAAGACAACATGCATAAAGAGGATGATGTGGTCAAAATACTAATTTGCCTAATAATTCTGCACTCCCTGTATATATATATATATATATATATATATATATATACATATACCTCTATATCTATTTCTATAGATATATAGGCATAGATATGTATTTTACATAAACATTATCAAATATACTGTATATAGAAATATATATTTAACAATAAAAAGTACATTAGTGAAGTGCATACGTGAAGAATATCCGAATGTAAAATGTGTGTAATGTACCTCGGTTTATATTATGTTATTGAAGTATTACATGTAAAACATTAAAAAAATCATTATTAAACATTATTATACATACTGTAAAAATATAGATATATTCTATGGATTATTTATATTAGTTTACAGTATGTTTTATAATTTTTTATCATTTTTATTAATATTTTATATGTAATATTTCAATAATACGCATTGAAGTTAGCAATTCTTCATGTGCGCTAACCCGACTGCGTTAGTTCTAAATTGTAATCCCTGATGCACATTACACATATTTTATATTCCTATGTTCTTCACATAGAAAGTGATGTACTTTTTATTATTAAAGTGAATGTAAATTTTAATGCTAAAGTGCCCAGTTTTTAAAAATTTGATTAAAAACAGGGGCACTTTAATTCATCAAAATTTACATTTCACTCCTTTTAAACTTTGACAGCTGCTCCAGCTTCTTCCGGTCGTCGCAAGCCATTTCTGATGTCAGAAATGATGGATGGGTCATCCTCCAATCACGGCTTCCCCCCTGGGGAATCAGTGTCTGATTCAATGCCGTGATTGGAGGAAGCCGGATTCCTCATTTTAGACCAAGGAAGAGGCTTTGCGACGGGTGGAGGAAGCTGGATCTGCTGTCAAGATTAAAAGGTAAGTTTTTTTTTCACAACACGAGTGAAATGTAAATTTTGATGAATTAAAGTGCCCCAGTTTTTAATCGAATTTTTAAAAACCAGGCACTTTAGCATAAAAATGTACATTCACTTTAAATATATATTTCTATATATATATATCTATATATCTGATATTAATGTAAATTACATATTTATATACCTATAAAGGAATAGATATACAAGTATAGGTATATATAGATATCTTACAAAAAACGTACATTATGGAATGTGAAATATTTACAGTACATATACAGTATACACACATCTATATATACAGTATATGCATACATACACATATTTAGACATGTATGTATGTATAAATACATATATATATATAAATAAAAAGAGAGAAGCGCTCAACCTGGAAACGAACAATAGCATAATAGCTTGTTCTATGGCTAGTTACCACCCAAGAAGCAGCCTCTTTTTGCTCAACATGTGCCTTTCACAGAGAAAAACTTTCCTGAAGCATATCAGTCTGATCCTGACTTCACAGTACAGTCCAGCCCCGAAATACCAGGCAATCCTTCTCTGAACGAGAGAAACAGCAAAACCCCAGACGTACGTTTCGGCCTATTGTGGGCCTCGTCAGTGAGGTGCAGCCATATCCCTCTAGGCACACTGAGCAACGGGTCCACGTCTGGATTCCCGCATCACACTTAGGGAGACTTCCCAAAATGTCATAATTTGCATAAATAAAAAGAGAGAAGCGCTCAACCTGGAAACGAACAATAGCATAATAGCTTGTTCTATGGCTAGTTACCACCCAAGAAGCAGCCTCTTTTTGCTCAACATGTGCCTTTCACAGAGAAAAACTTTCCTGAAGCATATCAGTCTGATCCTGACTTCACAGTACAGTCCAGCCCCGAAATACCAGGCAATCCTTCTCTGAACGAGAGAAACAGCAAAACCCCAGACGTACATTTCGGCCTATTGTGGGCCTCGTCAGTGAGGTGCAGCCATATCCCTCTAGGCACACTGAGCAACGGGTCCACGTCTGGATTCCCGCATCACACTTAGGGAGACTTCCCAAAATGTCATAATTTGCATAAATAAAAAGAGAGAAGCGCTCAACCTGGAAACGAACAATAGCATAATAGCTTGTTCTATGGCTAGTTACCACCCAAGAAGCAGCCTCTTTTTGCTCAACATGTGCCTTTCACAGAGAAAAACTTTCCTGAAGCATATCAGTCTGATCCTGACTTCACAGTACAGTCCAGCCCCGAAATACCAGGCAATCCTTCTCTGAACGAGAGAAACAGCAAAACCCCAGACGTACGTTTCGGCCTATTGTGGGCCTCGTCAGTGAGGTGCAGCCATATCCCTCTAGGCACACTGAGCAACGGGTCCACGTCTGGATTCCCGCATCACACTTAGGGAGACTTCCCAAAATGTCATAATTTGCATAAATAAAAAGAGAGAAGCGCTCAACCTGGAAACGAACAATAGCATAATAGCTTGTTCTATGGCTAGTTACCACCCAAGAAGCAGCCTCTTTTTGCTCAACATGTGCCTTTCACAGAGAAAAACTTTCCTGAAGCATATCAGTCTGATCCTGACTTCACAGTACAGTCCAGCCCCGAAATACCAGGCAATCCTTCTCTGAACGAGAGAAACAGCAAAACCCCAGACGTACGTTTCGGCCTATTGTGGGCCTCGTCAGTGAGGTGCAGCCATATCCCTCTAGGCACACTGAGCAACGGGTCCACGTCTGGATTCCCGCATCACACTTAGGGAGACTTCCCAAAATGTCATAATTTGCATAAATAAAAAGAGAGAAGCGCTCAACCTGGAAACGATATATATATGTTAAAGCACTTTGCAGCCTTTTTTTCCCTCAAACACCATATACCATATATCTTTTAAATGTGTTTTTTTTTTAAATAACTTATCAGACTTTGTTAATATGACTGTAACTGTACTTTTACATGTATTTATGTTGTGTTGAATGTTTTTGTTTTTATGTTTCCAGTACAACAGAGACTGTACAGGATTTGAGAAGCAGTGTATGAATAGGGGAGTGTGGCTTGGTATTACCCAAAAAATTCTATTGGAAGTGCGGATGTCTCCAAAGCAACAGAGGAGAACTTACAACTATACCCATGTTGGCAATGCCCATACAAATACCCCTTTAAGGGCAATGGGTAGTTTAGGATTTTTTAGTGTTAGGTTCTTTTTATTTTGGGGGGTTTGGTGGGTGGGGTTTTTTACTGTTAGAGAGGTACTTAGTATTTGTTTTAATGCAAAAGAGCTGTTTAACTTAGGGCAATGCCCTACAAAAAGCCCTTTTAAGGACTATTGGGAGTTTAGTATTAGATTAGGGGGTGTTTATATTTTGGGGGAACTTTTTTATTTTCATAGGGATTAGGTTTATTTTTTTATTTTTGATAATTTGGTTTATTATTTTCAGTAATGTTAGACGTTTTATTTTTTGTAATTTTAGATTATTTTAATTTTACTTTTTTTTTTTAACTACTGTTAGGATTTTTTATTTTAATTGTAATTTAGTATTTTATTATTTTATGTAATTTGGGGTTAATTTAGGGGTGTTAGGTTAGGGGGCTTAGTAATTAAATAGGTTTATTGCGATGTGGGGGTTTGGCGATTTAGGGGTTAATAGATTAATTAGGTTTATTGTGATGTGGATGAATGACGGATTAGGGGTTAATACTTTTATTAGGTAGATTGAGATGTGGGTGAATGGCGGATTAGGGGTTAATACATTTTTGATCTCCCGCCCACCTTCCTGTCTCTACTGGTCAGAAGAGAACATGAAGCAGGCAGCCGCACATGCACTTTGCGCAGCGCAGGTGATCTCCTCCCAGGCCAGATCTCTGAGAAGATTAGTGCCAGCCCAGTGGTGACGTGAAGACGACAGTCACAGTGGGATGATTGGGATTGGTGGAGCGGTCCCGAGAGGAGGTGGCTGACCCGGCTGACTTAACCAGGTAGGAGCAGGGCACTGGGCACGCAACAGCTCGTCTTGTAATGAAAAATATTTATTCCAATGATCTCTTAGGCACAGGAGATACCCTGTGTGTGACTAGTAGAAACATTATTGAACTCCCAGCATTTCTTTACCACTGTGTGATGTACATGAGTTTTCCCTGTGCTCACGATTAGACAGATTTTAGCACTGAAAAAAAAACATTTTTAGCTGTTATTTTTCTTTGATTTTCAGCAGATCTCTTTTCTTGTTTTGTGGATTTGACAATGTGTGCCAATCAATATCCGTTCCATTTCTGCAGGGACAGTAACTGTAAAAGGTGCCATTCCTAGTCACATGACACTTCGTAAAAGTACCAGAACCACCCGACACAGTGAAATCCTTTTCTTCTTTGTATCTAGAGCATTCTCAGTTTAAAAGTTACAAAAGCCCACCTGGATTTGAAGCTCATTATTGTATGTTGCATACATCCAATCCCTCTATATTACAATTATGGAATTATTCTCAGTATTTATTATTTAACAGGCATATGTCCGATCAGGTCCGCCAGACTTTCATAAATAGGGGCCTATGTGTCTGTGTGTGCCTGTGTATGTGTGTGTGTGTGTGCAAGTGTTTTGTAACCCCCCCTCCCCCCCCAAAAAAATGCTATTTCCTGAGCAAAAAATATTATGCCCCAAAATGGCCTAAAACAGAGGGGGGGGGGGGCAGCAGAATTCTAAGTGCCTAGGGCAGCACAAAACCTAAATATGCCACTGGGTTAATACATTTATTAGTTTTATTGCAATGTGGGTTAATGGCGGATTAGGGGTTAATATATTAGGTTTATTGCGATGTGGGTTAATGTCGGATTAGGGGTTAATAGTTTTATTAGTTATTGCTGTGGGGGTTGGCGGTTGACAGGTAGATAGATATTGCTCATGCGTTAGGTGTTAGTTAATATTTTCAGCTAGTTACGGGAGTTAGTTACGGTGCTCACATTTTCAGCGCAAAGCTTGCTGAGCCTGCCTATGTGTGATGAGGTGAAAATGGAGTAAAATCTCTCAATTTTCGCCGCGTAAGTTCTTGCGCTTAATATGTGATACCGATTTGCAAAGC